>NW_012267236.1:14673969-14833969 GCF_000151885.1 Dipodomys ordii
CCCCGCCCCGCCCCGCCCCGCCCCGCCCCGCCCACTGGCTGCCCGGGCCCCGCCCACTCCGTAGGCCTCCGAACCCGCTTTCAGCACCGCGCGCATGCTCCGCGCGCAAGCGCACAAGCTGCTCGGCGGCGCCTAGAGGCCGGTGTGGGGGTACGGCATCCCACGGAGGTCCTGGGGGGAGTCGCTGCTGAATTCTGTGTTTTAGGGATTCTGGATTATGTTTCGAGAGATCGAGGTCTCAGGGAGACACTGGCCAATGTGAGCGCTAGAGTTGCCGACCCCGGAGCCGGTGACGTCTGCCGTGCGCTCGCCCGGGGTCAGACGGAAGCCTGCGGGCCCGGGTCCGCAGGGAGGGCGCGCGGGGCTCGGCCTGGCGACGCCAAGTCCGCTTCCATCCCGGACGCTCGGACCGCGGCCCCGAGGCTGAGCCCTCCCAGCCGATCTTTGGCCTTCTTCAGAGGCAAAACAGATCCAATTTGCATGTTTTGGATAAAAACCTCAAGGACTCGAGATCATAGGGTGGGATCAGATTTCGTGTCCGGGGCTGAGAAAGGATTGGAAGCTGTGTTTTCTTTGGGGCCGCGAGACTGGGTTCTGGCTTTTCCCTGAGCACAGAATGAGCTTTTGGTCAAGCCCTGGCACCACTGTCCTGCGGATTAACCTCTTTCTGCTTGCTCGGTCAGCTGATGCAGAGGGCAAAGCCTTACACGTTTCTTACTGTGTTCCTTACTTGAGCCTGAGCTCTGGGCCCTCGTGTGCTTAGAACGGCGTTGACTTTTCTGCGTTATGTCGACGTATTCATCAGAAGCTCTTCAGCCAGCACTTTACGATAGTAAAATATAGTACCATCTTCACTTACTCATAACCCAGGGGGCCTGCAATGGGATGAGACAAGAAGACTATTTGGACAGACGGCCGCCTTGAAGCCTTTGAGGAAACTGAGAAACGTCCTTTTCAGGCTTAGAAGTACCAGTGGATTATCAACTGACAAATTATATTTGGTTGGCAAGGAGTCCTACCCATTTGGCATATACCCAGGGATTACAGATGAGCCTGGACAGGTGTGGGGTAAAGACAGAGTTTATGCAGAGGGTAAAAGTGACTGCCTAGATAGATAGATACATTCTGCCTGCAGAGTGAAAGACCCCTGGGTTTGTACTTTATCTTGTGCAAGAACACCCTCTCCTACAAAGAAACAACCACAGAAATCTTGATCCCAGTTACCCAATCTAACCCTAGCCCTAGCTGTTCGCTACCATTGTGGGTCATTTTTCTTGGATGAACCAAAGAAACTCTCACAGATGGATGGATGGATGGATGGAGGATTGAGAGGGTTCTCCCGCGCCTTTTCAAATGCTGAACAAGCTCTCAGCAGCTCAGCTCTCTCTGGGGATGTATAAAGTACAATTAATTTCTTTTTAAATGTTTGCTTTGATTAAACTATTCTACTAGTGAGATAAGATAAGGAGGGTTTTTTTTGTCACGATAAGGGCAGTGATAGATTGCTTTCTGTCACTTGCAAGAGCGCATGCAAGAGTGGTAGGGGATGGTATGGATGAGAAGCTATAGTGACATTTGAGAATGCCAGAAGAGATGGACCAGGGATGGCTAGGTTCTAACACTCAAGTAATTGTCACATGTATTTAACTGGGCCAAAGAGAATTGGAAGTGCCAGGAAAAGGGAGTGTATTTTGATACATCCTACCAACATCCCCTGCTCTGATATTTTAAAGCATGTTTGAACATGCAGAAAGACTGAATTTCATAGTGAATACTCTTACCCAAAGTCTACAGCTTGCAATCAACATTATACTATAGTTGTTATGTCACATATACATCCACCAATCCATCCTTTCAACTTAAAAAAAAGAAACTGACAAGCATATAGAATAATTGAAAGAATTGTACAAGAGGAAGAAATAATAATGGAAAGGAAAACACCTCTAGACCTTCTCATACAGCCAATAGTTGACAATATTCTGTTTAGGTTTGTCTCTTGGTAACTTTCTGAACTCCTTGAAAGTTCCAGAACTCATTATATTTCACCCCTAACACTTTAGTATATATGTTATGTTTTGCCTTAGGTTGGTTCCCCAAAAGTTCATGTGATAGAAGATTGAACCCCAATGTGATAATCAAGGTAGTCTAGATAAGATTGAAATATGTAGTGTGGGCAGAAGGAAACGGGAGCAGAAAATTTTGGTCTATATATACATCTTATTGCAGAATTTTTCTGGGCTATCTTAACTCTAACAAACCTAAATCAAATCTGATAGCATCTCAGGGCCTCAAATCTCACCTTTGGTGAGAATAATAATACATTTCTTTCTAACTTCATCGATTTTAACCAGGAAAAATAAAGTTGCATCATAAATTTAGATAGTGTTTCTAAAAAGTCTTTTTATGTAGTCTTAAAAATATCTGCAAACACTACCAGCTTTTAAGCTTCATTTGGTCCTTAAAATATCTTGGGAGATAGATATAACAAAGAGAAAAGTTGGGATGGGTATAAAAAGTTTTTCAGCTTTCATTTCCATGATTGGCTATGTCCATTTTGGCCATCAGCAAGAAACAATTTTGTTTTTCCCTCTTAGACCCTCTGGTTCTTTACCTCTCCTGAGGTGAGTTGTACTACCCACGAGGACTTAGGCAGAAAGAAGTCTTGTACAGAGCTGAGACAATAGTGTAGCAGACAGACATGGATGAAAACATCTGTGATTTGTAATTCAATTTCACACTTAGGCACGTGGATCTTCTGCGTTGTCTCAGAAAAACAATAATGCCAAACCAACTGCCTTTAAACTAAGAACAATGGCAAACACAAAAAAACAAATTTTGCAACAATTAACACAAAATTGGAAGTGAAAATGCTTCTAGAAAGACAAATGAAGCCTTGGTCATTTCAATTTCTGGAGTGAAAGGACTCATGGTAGTGAGGCTGTACCCACTACATGTTAAAATGGAAATGCTTAAGGTCAGACTGAGGAAATAGCTTCCCCTCCCCAACCTTGGTGATGGCAGGGACTCTTCTCCATCTCTGGACTCCTTAAGAAAGGCTGCAGATTTGATCTTTGCTCATATTCTTCAGAAGTCAAAATTAGGCAGTGAGACAAAGCCAAGGATCACATGGACTTCAGCTGTGGATCTTAAAGGCATCTTACAATTGGTTGCTAAACATACTGGTAGGAAAAAATGGAATGGCTCGAATTTTCTTTATGTGTTTAATATTGATTGACCTCCCTGCTTTATCAATAATTCGAACAGTAAGATAAGGATTGACCTGAAAGGGATGCAGAGTGAATTATCAACATGGGCCTGTGGACCACAAGGATGTCATCTTTAGAACAGAGAATGCCCCACCTGAAGAGGCCAAGTGAAACCCAATCAGGTGGTGTCCAGCTCATTTGTTTCACTTTCTGCAATGGGTTGACTGTCCCGGGCCACCTGGTTGATACTGGGCCTTTTGAGGTGTCAAGAACCTTTTTGGCAAACACAGCAAGAGAATTGGGGTATAGCTGGTCTTGTGCCTTGGTTGACCCTCAAAGCACACTTACTTCTGGTTTGAGAGTGTGTCTCTGAATTCTGTTGATAGGACAGGGCAATTTCACAAACACTGAAAGGCTCTTTTCCTCTGAACATCAACTAGCCAACCAGCTCACAAGCTTCCTTTCCCTCCTCCACTGTTGCTTAGCATCCTTCACTTTCTCACAAGCTCCTCTCACTCAGAGATGCCAGTAAGACACATGGGGAAGGGGTGTCCTATGTGTAAAAGGTTGTCTCTTTACCCTCCCTCTCATTCTTTGTTTTGTTGGTACTGAGGATTAAACTCAAGGTTTCACATTTGTTAGTCAAGCACTCTACCCCTTGAGCCATGGCCCTCATTTCACTTCATTTTGTTTCTCGGGTAGGATCTTGTTCTTTTACCCAGGCCACAATTGAACTCCAGCCCTCCTACTTCTCACTCCTGAGTAGTGAGATTTACAAGGTTGTGCCACGATGCCTGATTTGTTTGAGATAGGTTCTCACTAATTTTGGTTGGGTTGGCTACAATCCTATCTCTGCCTCCAAATAGCTAGGAATAGAGTTATGTAGCATCATGCTGGGCCCTCTCTGTCTCCCTCCCTCCCTCCCTCCCTCCCTCCCTCCCTCCCTCTCTTCCTTCCTACCTACCTTCCTGCCTTCCTGCCTTCCTTCCTTCCTATCTTCCTTCCTTCTTCCTTCCTTCCTCCTTCCTTCCTTCCTTCCTTCCTTCCTTCCTTCCTTCCTTCCTTCCTTCCTCCTTTACCTCTTTCTTTCCTCTTCCTCTCCTCCTCCCTCCTCCCTCTTCTTCTCCCTTTCCTCTTCCTTCTCTTCCTCCTTCTCCTCTTCTTTCTTCTGGCAGGAGAGAATTTGGTTTGGTAAAGAAATAGGTTCAGTATACATTCACAATGGTGTAAATGTGTTCTGGAACAGATCCTATAGTGCTTTTTCAATTGTAAGGTTATCATATATACCTGCCATTTCCATTCCACCTTACTTAAAATGAAACAGGTGAAAGGATTCTGTTGACCATTTAGAAGCCAAATAGAGCAATCCTGTTAATTTGATGAAGCTGAAGTATAAACGTGGCTGTTGGCACTTGGAATAAAAAATAAAGGAGGAGGAGATGTGACATCACTCCCGTAAGGGGTGGAGCCTCCCTCTTCTAGGATCTATAGAGGAAAGGGGCAGGCTCTACTATTAAGGAATAATCCCACTCCCTTAACTCTGAGGGGGCTTCTCCTTCAGTTTGCTTTCTCTCATGACACAGAAGTGGTTTGACCAGCCCTTGGGGTAAGTGAACTTCTTCCTCTTGGCACCTCTGTGCTGAGGGGGTGGGTGCTGAAGACAAGCCTCTTTGATGCCCTCTGTGGTATGTGCTATCTCTGCAAAGCTGGTCAGAAGGTACCAGAGGGAGGGCACTGTCCTCCTGAGCAGTCTCTCAGTAATCCCCTCATCACCGCCACCTCCCAAGGCTGCTGCCCTGACTAGGTTTCGTGATGGGCAGCGTGACAGAGAGATTGTGAGCACATTAGCAGGATTAGAGCAAAGGCAAGTCCTGCAGTGTTTTCAAAGTTCAATGATAACAGCAGAGACCTGGCTGCCTGGATGCCAAATGGGGCAGGCTTCAGAATTAATATCACATTTGGGATGGGTCCTGAAGTGGTCGGAAGGCTCAGCGGTACCATTGTGTTTGACTCATGTTTATTCCATATCAGAGTTTCATGTATAATTTCAGTAGAAAGATGCTAAGTGTTCTCCTCCATCTCACTGATAAATTAGCTGAAATTCTTCCATAACCCTCAAAACCCAGATGCAATGTTCTTGGCAGTTGTTTTAAACATGGCTGATTTTATTTCTTCATGTTTGAATAATATATTCTTGTTTGGGAAAACTGGGTCAAAAAAAGTCTAAGGAAGAAATTTAAAATACTTAGAACTTTGGCCAAACATTACCTCTGCTGCCACTTTGATATATCCCCATCGTATTTCTTCTGTGCTTATATAATAAGGGAAAAATTGTAATCATATAATACATTCAGGCTTTTTTTCACTTAGAAAGTTATTGTGTCAAACATCATTCAGTTTTCTTTTATGTTAGTGAAATATAATATTTAATCACTATGGAATATTTTCTGTCTATATTTGAAATAGTAGTCTATTCATGTTCAACAAATTACCATCCACCGAGCCACTTAAAGCCATGCCCATTGCTTAACACCCAGTTCTGTAGGTCACTAGAGTAGTGGACACTGTTCAGAGGCTCATAAAGCCAGAAGCAAAGTGTCATCTCAGCTGATTTCCTATCTGAAGACTCTGGGAAGAATCTGCTTCCAAGATCATTTTCTTCACAGAATTTAGTTCCTTGAGGGTATAGGTCTGAGGTCTTTGACACTTTGCCAGTTGTGTACTGGAAACTGCTTTGAGCAGATTCCCTGTCTTCCTTGCCATGTGAACCCTCTCTCTTGATGACTCACTGCTGAATTCTGATTCTTCATGTTCCTTCTTTGTGATATTCTGGAGAGAACTTTCTACTTCAAGGGGTTCAAACAATTAGGTCCAGTCCCTGGAGCAGTCTGCCATCCCTTTTAAAGGTCTACTCTGTAAGTGGATGTTAATAGGAGACTAAAATCCATTTCATTGATAGTTGCCAATATTAGACAGGGCATCTATATAAGGGACAAGACATCTTGGAGGGCCATCTTCTACCTCTGCCTACCAGGACATTATAACTTGTTAAAAGTTTGCATGTTAAAAATTGTGTTTATTTCTATTTTTATTGGTATTTGAAGTAATGTGTTTGGGTAGATATATAATCACTATTAACTTGATAGGTGGAAATTAAGTTCAACATTAATGGTATTATCTTTAAGTAGTTGCACAAAGAAGTTTGAATTCAATATCAGTTCAGGATGCATAGACATTGGTCAAGGTGCTTGAACTCAACACTAATTTTTATATGATGATTGGCCATTTGTATTTTTTTTGGGGGGTCTAGTCGTGGGGCCTGAATTCTGGGCCTGGGCGCTGTCCCTCAGCTCTTCAGCTCAAGGTTAGCACTCTACCACTTGAGCCACAACGCCACTTCCAGCTTTTTTCTTTTTGCTTATGTGGTGCTGAGGAATCGAACCCAGAGCCTCATGCATGCAAGGCAAGCACTCTATCACTGAGCCACCTTCCCAGCCCCATTTGTATTTCTTATATGAAACATTCCTTGCTGTATGTGTTGAGAGTATACTTTCTTTTCTAATTGATACATAATTTTCTTCCATTACTAAGAACTTGCATTAGATACATCGGCATTATTGTGACTAAAATATCCAAGGGAACACTTAAAGGAGAAAGTGTTTATTTTGGCCATTGGCTCCAGAGGGGTCTCCCCATGGTCACTTGGATCCACATTTCCAGGTCTGCAGTGGGAATAACATCATGGCAGCAAGAGGATTTGCAGGGGGAGTTTTTTCATCTCATGGTGGGCAGGAAGCCGAGATGAGACAGGAAGTGATGATGGCAAGATATTCCCTTCAGAGACACATCCTCAACCAGATCCCATTCTCCACAGTACTACCACCTATCAATAGTCTACATCATATATTTGTTGGTGTGTGTATGTGTCAATACCTAGACTTGAACTTGTGCTTTCATTAAACTTGCTTGCTCATGGCTAGTGTTCTACTATTTCAGCTATCCCTCCAGTCCAGCCTTTTATTGGTTAATTGGAGATGGAATCTCACAAAGTTTACTGCTTGAGCTGGCTTTAAACTGTAATCCTGCAGATCTCATCTTCTGAAGTAGCTAGGATTAAAAGTGTGATCTTCTGGTACCCAGCTGTATTACAGTTTTGAAATAATGAATTAAGATATTTCTTCATTATGAGGGCCCTCATGAGCTAGTCCTCTTTGGAAATACTGTTTCAAGCATACCTAGGAATTCGATTTACCACTGTCTTAAGCATTTCTCAGACCAGACTAGTTGACAGTCAAAATTAACCAGCCCAGCCTCCCCTAATTTTCTTTTGAATGTGTGTGTGTGTGTGTGTGTGTGTGTGTGTGTGTGTGTGTGTGTGTGTGTGTGTGTGTTTGGTTTACAGAAGTTACAGAAGTTTTCCAAACATATATACACAGCTTTACCTATACTTTCTTTTTTTTGTTTCTGCCTTTGGTGTCATAGTTAGAAAGTCCTTTTTTTACCCCAAGATTTTAGAAATACTGATTCACATTTCTGCTGCTTTGACAGGTTTTGTTACTTGTACTTAAACATGTTCATAGAAATTTAATATATAATATTACATACATTCTTAATTTCCCTATTCTCAATTATTAATGGTTCTGCTATTTATTAAGTAACTTATCTCTTGTCCTTAGATTTTCCAACATTAATTTTCACATGACTTTTTTTCTGGTGATTTTTATTCTGCTCAAGTGTTATATTTTATAGTCTAGTCTAAGTACCTTACTATTAAGATTATAGCTTTGAAATGCACTTAAACACCTTATGCAAACTTCTTGCTATCCTCAGTTTTTAGTATTTGATCATTCTTTCACTTTTATGCCTTCAAGAAGTTTAGAATGAATTCAAATTTCAGATGGTATTTTTATGTCAAATTGTGTAAAAGTTTTTTAATGTCAAAGTATGTAAAAGTTATTTTGAAGAAATGAAATTTTTGCAATGAGTAGTTTAGTATGATGATTCTCCATTTATTTAAAAAACTGTGTATTTCCCAGTAAAATTTTATTTCTTGTTTAGGAAGATTTCAATTTTAAAGCAAAGTTGCTAGAATAATAGAAATACTTTCTCTGAACCACTTGCCAATATGATGTTCTGCCATCAATGAATATTTTCATGTGTCTGAGAAACACGAACCTTGAGCACAACTATCCAAATTGAAATCAGGAAGTTAACATTGCTACATGACTTCTAGATAGAGCCAGAGAGCTCATTCAAGTTTTTGAAAGATATGCTCTGTTCTTTTCCCTTGGGGATACAGTTCTGAGAACTGGAGTTCTAAACCATAATTTGGCTAATCTTAGATTTAGTATCTGTAGCACCTTTAAGTAGTATTTAGTATTATGACATTAAATATTAGCTATTTTTCTATCATGAAGACATTACAAGTTAATTCTATAATCTGTAGTGAATGTAGACTACCTTCTCCAATGACCTGTAGAAGATATGGAAATCTCTAGCAAGTGGCAGAAGGAGATCTGCAATCCCACAAGGTGGAGATTATGGGCTGCACAAGAGGCTCCGATTTTCCCAGAGCTCCCTGACGTGGAGAAGCAATTCTCTTCCTCCAGTTGACTTGCTGCTTGGTGAGATAATGTGGGCAATAAGCCCAGCTCCTGATAGGGCTCAGAAAAATTGTTTACCCTTTTCTAAAATGTCCTCCTGTATGAATGCAGACCTCTTTGGTATTTTTTTAAAAGCAGTTATAAATTAAGACACATTGGTTTCTTATCCATAGCTGGAAGGTCTGGCCCATGGATAGTAATAGAGGGAATCTGTAGGATGGATTGTGGTGTCTGGTGCAGAGCTATTTCCTGCCCATGTCCAGAGCAGGTGGTAGTAGAGAGTGGGTTTGGAGAACTTTGCTGTCTCCTAAAAGCAGCTCACTCTGACAGGTTAGATTCTTCCTGAGGAACCATCATGTGAAATTATTCTCCTCTCAATATTTGGGTTATTTTGTACACATGCTGTCTTCTAATCCATTTTTTCTAATACTTGGCCTTACACTCAGCACCTGGAATTTAGGGATTCAGGAAAGAATTAGACACAGCCACTCTTCATAGGAAGACAGCTTTCAAATGATCAGAGAAGGTGTCATGTACATGCACATGCACCCATGTATGTGAATACATCTGTATATATGTAAACATGAGTGTGCATATACATATGGAAATGATATCCTAAGACAGGGTGAAACACAATGAGATCCAAAGGGTAGAGTAATGGCTGTGTTAAAATAGAGACTCATGGTCCCACATGAGCACTAAGGACGTGGTTGTCCCAGAGCTGAAGCTGTCTCCTTAAGAGATGGTTCTTGTCCTAAATTCTCCACCTAGTTAGAGAGTTTTTGGCCTATATGCTGATTAAAGAGATTAATCTTTTTGTATGCCATAGAGGAGGGAAGAGGTCTGAGAGGACAGGAAGGCTGACAGTAGCTGCAGAAGATGAGGAACTGATGTCCCTAAACAGGGAAGGGATCAGGAGCAGGGGAATGCTGGGTTTGGAAGGGCCTTGTACAAAGTTCTGGCTACAACCTTGTCCAAGACAAGGGATCAAAGATTTTTTTCCTGCTAGATTTAAGATGAGGTCCCCATCCTTGAGAGCCAGGGCTGCCAAGATCTTTGTAGCTTGTCTGGCTGGCTCTCAGACAATGGTTGAGAATGGACATGTGGGACTTGTTAGGAAACTGCCATGCTTGGAGAAAAGGTAGACATTAGAGACATAAAAACACAAATATTTAAATGTTTGTAAATGGAATGTGCCTGTCGCTGTGGTTTACAT
Source organism: Dipodomys ordii (assembly GCF_000151885.1). Classification (NCBI taxonomy): domain Eukaryota; kingdom Metazoa; phylum Chordata; class Mammalia; order Rodentia; family Heteromyidae; genus Dipodomys; species Dipodomys ordii. Next base: position 14,683,995 of record NW_012267236.1, read on the forward strand.
GCCAGGTAGACCTGGTGGGCGGCCTGTAGTTTGCCTGGGAGGATGTGTCTTTAGAAGTCCCTTTCTGTCCATCCCACAGTGATACCTTTGCTCACACGCCCTGAGTGGCTGTGATGTTGTTACCACCACAAGACTTTCCTCCTTCTCATTCACTGGCTATTGTACAAAAGTGAGCTAGAGGCTCAGGATGACTCCCTGGAGGAAAGTAAGTGTGTGTGTGTGTGTGTGTGTGTGTGTGTGTGTGTGTGTGTGTGCATGTGTAAAAAGATAAAGGCCCCACAATCCAGTTTTATTAGTTTTTGATGTTTGGCAAGTTACTCTCTAATCTTAGATGTGTGACTCTTAGGGAAATAATGTATATTTTAGAGAGATAGTGAAAGCTCTAAGCATACTAACAAATATATTAGTACAATGCTTAGCTCATAGTAAGATATATATATATATAAAATAGACTATATTATATAATATATTTTATAGTGTATTAATATATATGGCTATATATGTAATATAATTATATATTATATAATAATATATTATAAAAATAATATATATAATTATATAACATAATTATATTAAACCTTATATATAGATGTATATATATATTAGTATATACATATATATCACCTGTTATTTATCATTGCTAGTTTTTAACACACCCAGAGATATATTCTGGGTATTAGTAGAGTATACTTGAGGTCTTCTGGGGGTGGGGGCACAAGGCCTACATATTGCTGTCCATAGTGCTGAACTCTGAGAGTAGACAAGGCTTGGCTGTTGCTCTGAACCGCAGGCCCCACTGTTGACAGCTGATAAAGCTCACATTTGTGCCCTGTGTTGGAAAATTGGCCCAATGCTAATGTGAGTAATGAATTTGAGAAGTTTGCAGAACCTGGAGTTGGACATGTTGTTTAAGTAAGATGTCATTATCCGTTGGATTAAACTGTTTTAATGGATATTTAAAACTTCATGCTTAATAAAACCTTTGTGGCTTTCACTTTGTCAAAGGACAAATAAAACCATAACTTTACAATGTGTGGTCAACTTCATGTAGTATTAAAAATTCATCAGTGGCGTCAGTGGCTCACACCTATAATCCTTGCTACTCAGGAGGCTGAGATCTAAGGATCACAGTTTGAAGCCAGCCCAGATAAGAAAGTCAATGAGACTCTTATTTCCAATTAACTACCAGAAAACCAGAAGTGAATCTGTGGATCAATTGGTAGAGTGCTTGCTGATGGAAAATGACTTAAACTGAGAGCACTCACCTTCCCTCCGTCCCCGAGAGCTCTATTTTAGAACTGTATTTGCTGCCGACCCTTGGATTTGTGCTTCCTCCATTTCCCCCTGAACAAATGCACCATGTACCCTGTGGCTGTGGAAGAGAGCCTGAGGCCAAGGCCACGTCTGGCACAGATGCCCCTGGAGGACACAGATGCTGTTGGCCTTGCTCACTCACTCCACTACCTCTGTGTCAGCCCACTTCCACCTGCCCTGCCTGACTTTTCTTCCTAATATTTAAAGAGACCCTAGTTGTAAGTCGATTGCCCCTTTTTAGACTTTCCTCTGTAATAAAACCTGTTGGACTTTTTTTTTCTTTTTCTTTCCTTATACTAGCCTTGAGCAAAAAAAGCTCAGAGATAGCCCAGACCCTGGGTTCAAGCCACACAAAATCAAAAATATTTCTGAGAATGGTAAATTTTATCTTGAGAGCTCGTAAGCTTTGAAGGATGGGTGTTTTTCCTATGCTGTTACTGCCCTTTTCTTCTTTCTCCTCATCCTTGACCTCATCCTCCTCTGCTTCTCCTTCTTCTCTTCTTCTTTCTTCTTTGCAAACTTCTCATTTTCCTCCTCCTCCCCTTCCCCTTCTCCGATTTGTCTTCTGATTCCTCTATTCTCCTTCTTCTTTTTCTTTACAGCACTAGTGCTTGAGCTCAGAGCCTCACACTTGCTAGGCAAGTGCTATACCTCTTGAGCTACACTCCTAGTATTGAAAATTCCCTAACCTACTTCATGATTTTCAGAGAGCAGGCTAAGGGTAAACTATGGATATTTCCATTAATGCTATGTTTTCCAAATACTGTATTAGCCCAAAGAGTACCAGGTATCAAGGTGTGAGAATCTCTTAAAAAAACTAGCTAGGAAGGTGTTAAATCAGTCAAAAGCTGTTTGTGCCATTCCCAGTTTCTCTAGAAGTAACCAAGTAGCAAAGACTCCTTAAAACAACAGTGACAACAGTGGAAACCAACAGTGAGTTCCAGTTCTTTGCTGCTAAGCATCCATGGATTTTCTCATTTCATGGTCACAATTCAGCCAAATTAGTTTCACTGTCGTTTCTATGCTACAGACATAGATGCCTCCAGGCAGAGCTGTAGTCCTCCTGAAAATTAGATGAGATGTTGAGTTTAGAAACATTTTTTCATATGGCATTATTTGAAATTCCTGTCAAACAGCAAGGATGTGTAATGATTCTTCACATGTGGATAAGTAAAGGGTGCTTTTCCTCCAGGACTACAAAGATGAGTACGTCTAGTAAGATCATACTCTATGGGATTTGAACTCAGGGTCTGGCCTTGCTGGAAACTTGCTCTACCCATGGTCCCATTTGCCTATATGTATGATCTTTGCTCTGGACTGGCCTCAGACAGCACTTCTCCTACTTACGCCCCTTAAATAGCTGGGATGACAGGCATCCACCAACATACCTTGTTTGTTTGTTGATATGGGGCCTCACTAACTTTTTGCTTTGGCCAGCCAGTCGTAAACCAGGTCTCAAATCAATCTCTGCTGATGAGCTGGCACTACAGGTGTGTGTTACCATACTTGGCTTAGATGTCATTTTAATGGCGGTTGCTAGACCATCAATAGACAAAGCAGGGTATTGTCAAGGGCCTGAACTGGTTTTGGTCCTCATTGTGGTCTGACTCTCTGAGCCCCCTCTTTGATGCCCATCGTCCTTCCTGTCCCTCAGTGAAGGACTTCCTTTACTGAGGAGGAAGTGAGTTCAAATGTGGGCTTGGTCTTCTGTTCTTGCGAACGCTGTGGACCTTAACTTCGAGAAACATTTCAGAAATATTTCCTTAGCATTTACAAGAGACAAGAGGTATTTTGATAGGCATATAAACTATATTCACTTTTCACAAATACTGAAGTTACTGCTTTATGATGCCAATAGGAATTGCATATTGTGCTATAAAATCAAAGGGCAAAATAGTTCAAGACAGCTAAGATTGTAATTAAGGCTTCAGCGCACATGGGAGTGTGGGGAAAGGACAGCTGCATAACCTGTGACCTGTTTTTTTCAGAAACAGTTGAACTCCTCAAGTTCCACCTAAACAAACAAACAAACAAGAGCCCTTTATGGAAAGCATAGAAAAGGCCAACTTCTTTAACACAAATTGTAGGTTTCCATGAAAAGCAGACATACCAGTTGGAAAGGCCAACAAACAAGAACGGAAGACGATCTTCAGAAGTTAGGGGTTGAAGTCTGTGAGTGTGTGATTAGTTCAGTAGCTTGAATCCTGGCATGGAATTAAGTACTCACTTTCTCACCTTGATTCTTGATTTCCCCTTATTGCCACTTGCATGCACACATTCATACTCAGCATTTCACCTGTGGTCCCACAGTAAAATTGTCTCTTTACTACTGATATTATTGCCTTTATTATAGTGCCAGGGATTAATTGAATCCAGAACCTTGTGCATCCTAGGAAACTGTTCTACCACTGAGCTATATCTCAGTCCTCTTCACTTGTCTCTCAACATATGGTTTGTTTCCTCTATCTCGTTGTTATTGGTATCAATAGTAATGGAACCGTGTCTTTGGGAAGACTGTCTTCTCTCAGTCCTCCTAATGCCTACCCGAGACTTCAGATTCCAGCTAACTCAGCAGGAACAACACTGGAGCGTCACTAAGAAAGATAAGGGGTTCTCTGCATTTCTTCTCATGGTGAAAACTTTCCCAAGATTAAACTAATTACAATCATTGAGGAAATAAATAAAGCCTTGAGAGATAATAGTTTCCTGTTTTGGAATCCTTAGGGATTTCCAGCAGTTAAGAGATGCTCATTATGAAAATAATGGAATAAATATTCTTTTTCTGCCTTTTATTTCTACTCTTTCTTTTCTCCTTTGCTTCACAGCCATGTAAAACTAACATGCTGTGGCTCTTTGACTTCAGTTTTATGAAGATTTTATTTTGGTCTTTGTTGTTGATTAAACACATTTCCTTTGCCTTTAATAACTTTAAAAACTTTAATAACTGTAGCCCCTTCTTGTGTGTTTCCACTTCCCTTGGCTCCCAGTAATGGATGCACTTTATTTAGTTCCTTATTTATTGATTTGATGCTGTTATTGGGGCTTGAATGCAGGGCCTTAAACACTTCCTTATCTTTTTGGCTCACGCTGATGATCTACTGCGAGAGCCACACCTCCACTTCCAGTCTTTTGCTTGTTTATTGGAAATAAAACTCTCTCTGATTCATTTGCCCCCACTGTCTTAAAATCAGAATCCTCAGATCTGAGTAGTTAGGATTATAAGCATAAGTCACCAGTGCCTAATTGTATATTACTGTTTTGAAAACGTTCTGAGGCTCAAGAAAGTGTGAGGTCTTGATTATTAGTTACCTAATCTTATTAGGTATCTAGTATTAACTAATTCATTTGACCTTGCTTAGTGTTTTTCTTTATCTATAAAATGGGATTAATAATCTCTCATATATTTAAATTGATTATATGAGATAGATTTGACATGAGCAAAACTTATTAAATGTGGAGCCCTAGTTAATAGTAACATATAGCTTATACTAATAACAGGAATTATATTTGAAAGGAAAACCATCTCGATGTACAATAGAGCTTTTTGTCTTAATGTGACAAAGGCTATTTGAAGTGAGATGATACAGTGAGACCACAATTTCTTAACCCCTTTCAAAACTTGGGCAACTATGTCATTTTAGATTTGGGGCTCTATAATAGAGCCCTGTAATTGCTTCTGCAACAATGATTTATCTTCATTTCTGAATCTGTTTTGGAGCTTGGTCACAGAAGGCCAGTTGCTTTCTTGCAGGGCTGACCTCTGCTCTGCTTTCTGGAAGCTCTTGCTTCTCCCTTCATTTCTTTTTGAACTCCAGCAGGTTCCACAGAAAGCCTCTGCTATGTGAGTAGCATTGCAGTGGACATATGAATTTCGTGGTTGCTTACTGGATGGTTAAGTAGGATCACAAATTCCCTTTTGCTTGGGAACTTGGTGTATGGAAAGAGTAGGAAGGAGAGCTAGATGGGCCAAGGGGAGAACTCCAGGTGAGGCTACTTAGAGTCTTTATATACTTGTTCCTGCTTGGAGGCTGTTGGGGTCCCCAGAGCTCTCCACAGTGGAGGGGGAGTGTGGCGAGGGGAGGGGAGTTTATAGGATTAGACTTGAATTCTTCACTCAGTTTCAGCCCAAGAGGGATTCTGTCTACACCCTCAAAAGCCCCCAATGTTGTCTCTGAAGTGAGGAACAGGGAAAGCAACTCTCCAGGCTGGTAGCAGCTCTATCTTTGAGTGGATGGCCTGTGAAATGTTCGAGAAGACCCGAAACCTTCCTCCCCTGGTGGGTATCACCTTCTTCCTTTGGATTTTATAAAGAATCTGATCCTCTTTGCCTGAACTGAGCCAAATAAACGGCAGTCTCAGAGGAGGTTGATGGCTCAGCCATAGAAGTCCCTCAGCGACGTCTGGTTTTGATGTATTGCTGAAGGATACGATCAGGCCTGGAGAACGGATTTTTTTTTTTGCCAGTTTGAGAGAAAGGTCATGTTTTTAATTTAACTTAATTTCCTACACCAAAGAGAATTTTCAGTAGGATATTCGACTTTTGCACCTTTAATGAGACCAGATGCTCGGGGGCCTGCAGCAAACTGATTTTCTAGTTTACACGTGTGTTCCTGTGCTTTCTAAATAGGGCATGCGCAGTTCATTAAGGACAGCATTCTCATTTGAAGTTTCTTCCCTCCCTCCCTCCCTCCCTCCCTCCCTCTCTGACTTCCTTCCTTCCCCGACTTGCTTCTTTTCTATCTTGCAGTCCTTTCTTCCTGCCTTCTTCCCTCCTAGTCCTTCTCCTTCTTAGTGTTATCCTTCATTCAGCACTGTACGTAGTGCTTTTTAAGCATATGTTTAATTTCCCTTTGTCAAATGAAGATCTCTGATGTGGTGAGTTGAATGAAGAAGTTTAAAAGAAATTATGTAGCAAAATGCAAAGTCAAAGAACAAAGTGACTGAACATTCTGAATCTCTGAAAGTTGATTATCTGTGCTTAAATTCGGTTGGATTATTTACTCATGGTAAACTTGGTAATTTTTTTGGGGGGATGGGAAGAGCCATTTTATGTAACTGTTTGATCACTGGTCTATATTTATTTATCTTAAAGTTGCTGCATTAATTTGATATTTAATGACAAGTATAGACTCAAAAGGGCATATATATATTTATATTGTTCATAGAAAGAAAAAATGTGTTAAATATTGGTTATCAATGCCTATGTGTACAATGTCATCCGAACCCCTATATGATGGGGTTATCAGTTTGTGTCTTTTGGAGGTGATTAGTTTATAAAAGTAGAAACCCACATGAATAACTTACTGTTCTTATAAATGAGATTCCAAAATGCTAGCTAGTCCTTTCCAGGTTCAAAATCCAGAAGTCACCATCTGATGATATTGGAATCCTGACCTTAAACTTTCCTGTCTCCAGAACTGTGAGAAATAAGTCCCTTCCTATTGTTTGTAAGTCACCAAGTCTAATGTGTTTTGTGATAGTAACCTGAACAGATGAAGACAGGTTGCCTCTGCAGACTTTTCTCTAAGGTATAGGTCTCAAAATGGGATAGCAAAGTTATGTGTGCCCAACTTTATATCCAACTGCTTTCTAAAACTTAATGGAATTCATTTATTTCTGACTGGAACAGTAGAGAACTTTAATTTCTCTACTTCTCTGCTAATAAGTGGTATTGTCAGACTTCAAGATTGTGTCAAAATAATGAGTGTAGAATATAATCTTCTGTTGTTTGAACTTGCAACTTACGAAATTAATTGATTGTATACATGTTGACAGTTATGTGAACTGTCTCTTAGGAAAAGTGCCTGTCCCCTGGAAAAAGAAAATCATATTGTGTTGGGTCAATGATTATCTAGGAGATTTGTTTCTTTTGTAGTCTCGGTCAATGTTTCTAAAGTTTTAGTGAGCAACACCTGGAGAATATTTGCCTACAACACATTCCTGAGCCCTATCCCAGGTAGTAGGTATGGGTAGGAGGGAGTCAAAAGTTTGCCTTTCTTACAAGATAGAGGCTATACTAATGTGGTTTGTTTGGAGGCCTTAATTTGATCAGTGCTGTCGTAGATGAAAGTTTTAAAACCAGAAGAATCTATTTACATGTTTACTGTAACTGAAGCTTTGAAAGTGGTTGTTTTGTGGTTTTAGTCGAAATTATAATTTATATTATTAGCATCCTTTAAGGCCACTGGTTATTTCTTACAAGGAATTGGCATATTGGGAACCCACTATTATAGTCAGATTTTTGTCCCTTGTAAAGTCAATTCACATCATTTTCAGGAAGTATATGCTGAGTGAATAAAAAAGTTAGGAAAAACAATCCCCAAACGATTGGTGGGTAGAAGGTTCAGGTGAATGGGGGCTTCAGGTTGACCCCTCATACATCCTTCTGCCACATTTCATCCAAATGCTGGAAACTGTAATCTCTCTGACTTTCTGCTACAATTCACTGGCAGCATTGGGACCACCCTGTCTTAGGTTGCGAAGTGAGAAATTCTGAAAGCAATCGAACACTGTAAATTTTCACAGCAGTTCAGCAGAAAGCTGTTGGGCACAGATGTTTCTGTAATTGTGATATGCTGGGAACATTCTCTGGGCTCCAACACAGAGGGCCTGTGCCTCACTCTCCACCTGGGTGCCTCAGTGGGCGAGTCTCACTAGATTGAAGCTATAATGAAAACCACGTGGCAATCCGTGCCTATCTTAAAAGAGCGAAGCCTGATTCATGTCCCAGATCCAGTCTTTCTTTCCATTCAGCCCAGATCATTTCTTCCAGAGCTGGGCTTGGTGATGGTTGACCCTTCTGCTTATACTCTGAAGTTGAAATGGCTTTTGGCTACTTGTCCAAAATGGGAATAGCATCTCTCGTTTGCTGCTGGGTGGAGCCGCAGCGGCCTTCCAGCTGCTCTTTGATGGGCTGTAAGGAAAGAATCAGGAAAAGGCTTTGGTGGTGTGAAAGAATATGACTCTTCCAAATGACCTCCGTGTGATCCGGGTCACTACCAACATTTAAAAATTCACAGAAGGATTTTCAAACTTGTGACATATTCCTTCCAAATGGAATTGTCTTTCAGGATGTAATAACCCTGCCTCTAGCCAGCCATCAGCCTCATTTCCACCCCAGGGGAACAGGAGGGGGGCTATGAATAGCACAGGGGAAACATCTGCCTTTGTTTGAAACACACACTGCAAAACTGACAAAAGTTCAGTGAACTTGGAACAGTTTTCCTGAACACTTTGAGTTGGGAGGATTTGACCTGTGCATATTGTATCCACCAGTGTAAGGTGGATCGAGGATGGAACATGTAGAACTGTAGAGAAAGGAAGACAATACGGTGTCTGCATTTGAAAGTAAATATTCCTCCTGATCTCTCAGCTCTGTGAATAATGTTTAGAATAAACCACAGTTTTTTTTTATAGTTGTCACTCAACATAAGTGACCAAATTTAAAAAGGAAGTTTACACTGGAATTTAAAATCAAATATTTATCAAGATTATGTTAAGCAAATGTTTCATATGAAAAAGTGGGAGAGTATTTGTTATGTTAGCAGCAACACTAACAGTTGTTTGCATGAGTGTTTCTTATTCTGACTTCCCAGGACTCAACATTAACCACTGCATATTCTCCTATTAAGATATCACCAAACTGAGGAATCAGCTGAGGTGCCCAATAAGTGAAAAATGGATAAAGAAAAATGTATATACACACACAACACAACTTAGGATATTATTCAGCCATAAAGAAAAATTGAAATTATTTTTTGGGAAAAGCATAGATCTGGAGATAATCATATTGAGTAAGACAAGCCAAATTCAAGAAGGCAAATATTGTATAGAAATAAAGTTAACAAACAGTTTAAAATTTGAGATAATTATTTTGCAATGTCCAACACAGACAGGACATTGATATGGAGATCATTTAAAGAACTCTTGGGAGGGACTGAGAAGTTGGCTCAGTGGTAGAGCGCTTACCTTGCATGACTGAGGCCCTGGGTTCGATTCCTCAACACCACATAAGCAGGAAAAAAAAAAGCTGGAAGTGGCACTGTGGCTCAAGTGGTAGAGCACTAGCCTTGAGCTGAAGAGCTGAGGGACAGCGCCCAGGCCCAGAGTTCAGGCCCCACGACCCGACCCCGCCCCCCGCCCCCGCAAAAAAAAAAAAAAAAGAACTCTTAGGAATCAATATGCAAAGGAGAGGAACCACAGCAGAACCATGAGCCAAGGACATGTATAACCAGATTTCATTATAAAGGGCTAAAAAGTGAAAAGATATAGGTGAAAGGCATAATTAACCACCATGAAATATTATAGTATTATACCCGCTCTTCTAATTAAAATGACAGAATTTTAGAGTGTCAGGTGTTTGGAGATGCAGGCATATGAAATAACCCTCAAGCTCAGCAGAGGGCAGGGTGAACTGATACAGGTGTTCTGAGAGTAATTTGGCCATCCTTGGTTAAATTAAATACACACAATGCGCTATACTCTGGTACAAAATGCCTCAGCAGATCCCCAGGCATCATAAGCAAGGGTGGATATCACAGCATTAGTTCTAGTGGAAATGTTGGAGGTAAAGCAGTAGGCCATGATGAAGGAAGTCGGTTTCTTAATTTCTCATAGGGAGCTTGAACTTTGAACTCGTGGACAATTCTAGGCAAAGGAAGACCCAAGAGAGGAAACTGGATCTACAGATGTCTTACTCATTCTGAGTGCTAGGAAGAAAAGTGTCAGTATAGTGTTGCAATGGGCAATACTGGTTATGTAACAAAATTCTGGTTCTTCCATGAACAATTTAGAGAATGCAGTGTGAAAGGTAGTGTGCTGGATCATAACATGGATTTGATGACTGAGTCATCACCTTCATCTAGAGATTGTGATGGAATAATCCGTTACTCTGAGTTCATGGTGATAGTCTTGTTTGCATAAGGAGGAGAAGCATGGCCTTGAGGATAGACTCCCATGTGGAGTGTTCTGAAGGTGTAGGTCAGGTCCATCTTAGACATCGGACAACCACAATCATCTCACTTCTTTATACTTGATTACGTCTACAGAGTTTTGTGCCTGGTGTTCTGAGACACCTGGAAGGTGATGTGGCCTTCTGCTTAGGTTCTTCTGGGACACAGGGTCAGGGAAACAGTTGGAAGAACACAGCTGCAATGTTCTCTCTAGTCTGTTTGTTGTCCTGTCACCACGATATGTATTTGCTGCCCAACCTTTCTCTTAAAAAGGACAGAGATGTTGGGGCTCTAGTGAATCACACTCTAAGCATCTAAGTCACAATAATCAATTAGGACTCTGTGTCACTAGGACAATGATCACTATGAATCAGTGTTCTTTGCATAGGCTTGTTGAGAGATCCATTAGGAGGGGTGTGGACTCTTTGCTTCCTCTCATGAATTATCCTAGCAAGAAGCAACTTGCCCTTCACACCCACAGCACTTGAGCCTTTGAGTCACAGATTGCTAGTGAGGATGAGAGAGGACCTCTGGGATTCAATGAGATCTGCCAGAGAGCAGGTAGCCGATGGAGTTAAATACGTAACCTAGAGCAAAGTTAAAACAAGGATCCTGTACAAGGATGAGATCCATGATGGGGTGGAGTATAGGAAGCAAGTTCTTTAGGAGTGTTGTAAGTGAATAGGGGCAATTGGCTACTTTAAGATGAGCTGTGATGAGTTTGACCTTGAACAGGGAAGAGGTACCCCGAACTTTCATGAATGAAATTCTCTTGCATGTTTAAGGCACAAGGCAAGGGATGACACTTCAAGTGGCCGTGCCTTGGTGTGTATCCTTCCTGCTAGGTCTCCAGTAGAGTCTTGTGTGGGTGCTGCTATCTCTCTGCTGGGAGATCTCACTGCTGAGTTTTGGAAGGAGGGTGCTGTTGCTCTGTTGGAAGGTTTGTTGCTATAGACATCTACACTCAGTGGAATTCCAGAAGAAGACTAACCACTGGAGTATAAAGATTCACCCTGGACTTTCAATAGGTGTAGTCTGCCTGTCCTGATCTGTGGCTTTAGCCTCTACCATCTGCAGCTCCTCCTTTGGGCTCTAGTCTGGCCCTGCAGAGGCAGGAAGAACCAAATGTGCCTTGCTCTTAACTCCCTCTTCACACCTGATAAGGCCTATCCTTGATACCATCCCAGGTCTGGATCAGGCTCCCCAGAGATGACCCTTGGGCAGCTATATGTCTCTCTCCCTCAGATCAAATTGGTACTTAAGATGGCCAGGCCTGTATACAACACCTGTCATTTAATGTACATATCACAATCCATTCTAAGAAAATTAGCATCCCAGTTTTAGAGATGAGAAAACTCGGGTTTAGAAATGCTAGGTTACACTGGGAGAGAGCGACGGAAGGGGTGACATTGTCCAAAAAGAAATGTACATTTTACCTGACTTATGTAACTATAACCCCTTTGTAAAACACCTTTATAATAACAAGAAAAATAAAGAAATCCTAGTTTGCCTATGGTCACAATATCAGTGACACATCTGGGGCTTTGTCTTGAATCTGTTGATTCTATTTTTTTTCCTTTCTTCTACCCTTTTAAGCTATTTGATGGGTGGATTATCTTCTTTTTAACTTCTTCTTTTTCTTTCTCCTCTTCCTCCCTCTTCAACTTCTTTGTCCTAGAACTTGAACTCAAGGCCTAGGCACTGTCCCTGAGGCTAGTGACTTGACATATAGCTTCACTTCTGTCTTTTTTGATAGCTAATTGGAAATAAGTCTCACAGACTTTCTTGCTGGGGCTGGCTTCCAACAACATTCCTCGGATCTCAGCTTCCTGAGTAGCTAAAATTATAGGCATGAGCCACTGGCACTTGGATTTACTCTTTAAATTTTCTCATTCTGCTTCTTTATTTCTTATTTTATAATTCTGCTCCTTCCTTCCTTCCTTCCTTCCTTCCTTCCTTCCTTCCTTCCTTCCTTCCTTCCTTCCTTCCTTCCTTCCTCCCATCTTTCCTTCTTTCCTTCCTTCCTTGCTTTGCTTTCTTTTTCCTTTCTTTCCCTTTTTCTTTTTTCTTATCTTTCTTCCTCCTCTCTTCCCTTTCCCCTTCCTTTGCCTTTTCCTCTCTTTGCACTACCCTCTTCTCCCCCTTTCCCTCCCTTCTACTTCCCTTTCCCAGTCCATCCTCCCTCCCTCCCCCTTCATTTTCCCTTTCCCCTTCCCCCTTCTCCCTTCTCTTTTCCCTTCTCCTTCCCTTTCCCTCCCTCCTTCTGAGTGAGAAAAAGTTCTTTATAGGCTATTTAAATGTGTACTTTTATGACAAGAGTATTTCTGACTCTATGCCATGCTCTGTGCTGGGTGGTTTTTCATGCACTTACTACTGTTATTGCTATCATTATTTGCCTCAGACTTGAACTTAATGGCATAAACAAAGCAAAGAACCTATTAGAGAGCACTTGTGAAATAAGATTGGAGAATTTGCTTTTATAGGAGAAGAAGTAAAGGGAAGTATTTGCCACCAGGGTAGGGATTTATTTACTCTGCTGGTGATTCTCAGATTACACTTAAGAGCTCTATGCCTCTGGAAAGCTCTCAAAGATTCTATGTACATGGATGAGACATTGGCACTTTGAACAGAGCCAGGGGGATGATTTCTGTGAATGTTCAGGGCACTCATCTTCAAGGAGATCTTAGGCTGCATACGAAGAAAGCCCTGGTATATGAAAGAACATCGACGACATTCAATAGCACATGGAGAATGAATGGTTCCTCGAAGAGCTGTGTTCTGGAAGACACGTTCTGGACACAATCTGTGTGATGAATAGTTCATGTCCTCTGGTTTACATATTCTCAGTGTCTTGTGTATATTCTTTGCCTCCAGAGTGCTTTCTGCCCCTGCTTTAAGGATCAAAGACTCAGCCATACACTCTACGCCATGTGTGGATAGAGGCTACTACAGGGTTTATTTTAAAGAATGGGGTGGAACAATGAGGGCAATAACAAGTTCATGGTATCTAACCCTCCCACCACTCGATTTCCTCTTGGGCTTTTGTAAAAACAATAAAATAATATATGTACAGCATTGAGCTCAGTGGGTAGTATTTACTAGCCCTTTGATACGTGTAATTTTATTACTAATAGAGTTTGATTTTTAATAACTGTTAGGCCCAATGTCTCCGATTGGATATTCCACAAGTTCAATCCCCATTTGGCCACTTGCCTCTCCTAAACAAGCTCTCTTGTTTAGGAGACACCTAAAGTGATTTACAGGCTCATCCTTGCCCTGCCTGAAGTACCCCTTTGAAAGAGTCTGTTTGTTAATCTTCACAATACGTTTGTCAATCACTACTATTTCCAGTTGACAGCTGAGAAAACGGAGGTTCATAGAGGTTAGACTGCATCTCAGAAATTGACTGGTCAGATCAGAAGCAAGTCAACCCATGCAGCTTGACTCCAGGCCTGGAATCTCTCTCCTGTTTTCCCATCACGAGGGATCTTACTTATTGTATATGCCCAGATCTGATACCTTGCCTATGATATTTCCCTGATGACTCTTCCTCACTCTCAAGCCACTATGTCAGTTGAGTCATTCCACAGGGATTTGCTCATTTTAAGAATAGAATTTAGCCAGGCACTAGTGGCTCACACCTGTAATTCTAGCTACCCAAGAGGCCAAGATCTGAGGACTGTGGTTTGAAGCCAGCCTAGGCAGGAAAGTCCTTGGGACTTGTATCTCCAATTAACCACCAAAAAACCTGGAAGTGGAGCTGTGGCTCAAATGGTAGAGTGCTACTCTTGCCCCAAAAAGATCAGGGACAGCACCCAGGCCATGAGTTTAAGCCCTAGGATCAATACACAAAATTAAAATAACAAAATAGAATTGAATATTCCCTATTAGAGTTTATTTTGTGCAGCCCTTTGGTTCTATATCAAATGTATTCTCTAGAAATTCATGTCAGATCCCTGATGGCCAGTTTCACTGACCTTGGAGTTATAACCTTTATGTAGGTAAAACCAAGGTTTAACAAAGTGTTAAGGGTGGTACTATGATCAACAGGATCTGGGTCCTCAGACAAGATAACCACTTTGCTCTCTTACCATATAAGTACACAGCAAGAGAGTAGCAGAAAGAGAACTACTTACAGAGATGAACCCTTCAGGACCTTGATGTGGGAATTCTAGCCTCCTGAATAACTTGTTTTATTTTCCCTACTTAGTCTGTGGTATTTTGTTAAGGAGTAATCAAGCTCTTTCTTTGCTAAATGAGTCTTTTATTTAAATGTGGCCTTCTGACTTGCAGGGATTCCTCTCAGTAGCCATGTGATCCCAGTATCGGGCTTCAAACTTATGGTCGAGAATTCAATGTACAATCGCACAAAATTAAGAAAAGTAAGAGAAGTGGGGGTGAGAATGTTGAATGGGGTGACACAGATCAAGATGCCTTGTATTCATAACTGCTTTGTTAAGTGACACCTCCTTTGTACAACTACTTAAAGCTAATAGTAAAACAAAATGAAGAAGTTTGTCACATTGAAGGATCTTGGAAAGAGTCTGAGTTTGTGGAATTATTCTTTATTGTACTCTCACAGACCTGGGTCCCAGGATCCTACAGCAACAGGTTGATAACAAAGCAAACTCCTTGTCTACTGCCTACATCCTGTTCTCTGGGCCCCCTGAGACTCTGGAGGTGGAGCAGTCTCTTCTGCACACACCTTCCATTGCCTGCTGATTTACTGCCTTCTTCAGGAAGACTGTCATCTCCTCTGGCCCTGATTAAGTCCCCCTCAACCCCTCCTTTGCTCTGAGCCAGCAGCTGCCACCCTGACTGCATGGGCTGAATTTATGACAAGGAATCATTAGCTTAGTAGGGACGGGACGGGGTCCTTTTTCCATCGCATGCAGAATGTAGTGGAGCAACATTGCAGGCTCTCATAGCTACTGAGCACAGCTAAGTTGTCATGATGAAAATTTTCTGACTTGAGGAATCATTTGGGTGCATTTCATTCTGATAAGAAATAACTGGAAGATTTTCGGGGACCTGAATATGAATTTAACTCTTTCAGGCTCCACTTGGCCTCAAAGTGTCTTCTGGTCAAGCTTGGGAAGCTCCAAATGGTAACGTGTCCAAAACAATTTGCTCTATCAAGATCCTAAGATAGCTTTGGATTTAGCTCACCTGTAGCTTCATTGGAAGCATCTAGAAGAAAAGGTTTTGCTTTAGTTGAGTTCCAGTGCTCTTGAGCTGCTCAGCCATCAAATCTGAGGGATATGGGCTTGGGAGGGATAAGATAAAGGCAATCAGTCTCTGCTGCAGATCATAAAGACTTTACCAAATCAACTTCTCAAAGTTTTAAGTATAAGCTTCTACCTGATTAAAACAAAAACAAAAACAAAAACAGACACAATGAAAAAATGAGTTAGATATGAGACAAGAGAAGACCCACAAGGAAGGGGAAACTTTTTGAGAAAGGAGGAAGGACAGAAGGAAGGAAGGAAGGGAAAGGCAGGAAGGAAGGAAGGAAGGAAGGAAGGAAGGAAGGAAGGAAGGAAGGAAGGAAGGAAGGAAGGAAGGAAGGAAACGTAGATGGCTCTTGAGGAACAAGGTAGCAATTCTGACTGTGTGCCCTCTTAAGGGACTAAGATCATTGGGGTCCAGAAGTGACTTCCTGATTACTTTGGGTTGGCTCTAAGCCCTAAATAGCTTTCCCTACCTTATTCTAATTCCTTCTTGGTGTTCCACAGAGTGGGAAAACCAGGTCTTGACTTCAGTTCTTTTGACACCCAGGCCTGTAGTTTTCTACAACACATATGGCCTCAGTTTTCACTGGCTCCCTGGCAGCCATGCTATGATTTTTATGCGCCTCTGGTCAGATATTTCTGTTCACTGGGCTAAGGACTCATTACACTCCACTTTAGTTTAAAACAACAAAACAAAGCAATCTTAAATTTTGGTATGCCATTACTCTCCACCTCTCATCCCCTGTCTTTCTGATTTGTTCCAGAATGCCTCTGATTCATTTTTTGGTGATATTTCATAAATTTAGCTTGAGGTTGAATTCATAACAATATTTGGAAGCTACCTTAATTTTATAATTAAAGATGAAATGACTCATCCAACCTTCTCTTTCTTTCTGTATGAGTAATCTGGCATGAAAACAAATCTCGGCTATTAAGTGGTATTTATTTAATTATGATTTGCTGTAGAGCTGTTTAAGAGGAGGTCATTAGGTTAAAACCATTGCGCTCCTGCTCAGAGCGGAAGAGGTTTTTTGTGCTGACTTATATTTGGGTGTGCTTTCTCTTGATGCTGAGCTAACACAGCCGTGTTTACATTACACACATTCTCAAGCTGCTGACATTATTTTTTGTTCCTCCAGAAGGAAAAAAGATGCAACACAGACAAATGAGTCTATTTGATGTGATAGGTCAGGTCAAGCTGGATCGATGGTTAATACTTTCCACTTGAATTAACTGCAGTGTTTTCTTGTCCTTTCTACTCGTTCTTACCCCTAAGAAACCACCAATCATTTCAGTAGACCTAGAGCCTTTGGAATGTCTACCAAGTCTTTTAGGGGTGAAATCAATGGATTCTGTGCACACCAAAAGCCCCTAGTTGTTTCTAAAAGTGTAGAAATTTGGAATCCTCCCCAACCTGTTTGACACGTGGAAACAAGGCAGTTTACATATAATAAACACTAACATAAAGAATAGAATAATGGTCATCACAAAACTTCCATTGGAACCTTGCTTCAGCTAGCTTTTCCAAAATATCTCTTCTCCTTTTCCATTCAGAGGCCTCCTGGCTTTGCATTTTCTGGGCAAATGTGAGAAAGGTCACCATTATTTCGTAGGAGGAACACTGAGCAAGATAGATAGTCTCTACCCCAGCAGGACACCTGGATGGCAGTCTTATCTCGACTCAAGATGGTGCTGCATGTGCCTGCCTGTTTATTTATTCTCCTCCTGTTTGGAGACTTTCCCTGATTAATTACTTTCTAGTAATCAAAGCTGCTAACGAATGTCTCATCTGATTAACCTGTACTTTAGCCCTGGGTCCCAGAGGGTGGGCTAACTATCCCTCTTAGGGAATGAAGGAGGTCATTGGCCAGGGGCCTCTGGGATGCCAGTTCTGGGCTGGTTTATTTGCTTTTAGTCTTGTTTGCTATTCCTACTGCAATGACTGGAGACAGCTCCCTCCAAGTTCCATCCACTCTAATACGCCTGCTGAAACAGCAGTGAACACCAGATTTAAGAAATGTTTTCTTTGAAAACTTCTGGTCTGACAGACACTTTGAGCTCATGTTTCATTCTGTTTCTATTGCACACCATTCCCTGGGACTTCTGGGAGATCTCTTGCAAGGGAGTCGTACAGGAGAACGGCTGCCCCGTGGGTTGGGAGGCGGGAGCGGGGACTGATGCGCTGTTAAGTTTGGAGGAGAGGCTGTGTTGAGACAGCCTCACATCTTTAGAATCTCAAGACCATGCCAACGTTAACACATCCGAGGAGGTATTCAGTATCAAAGTCGCTAATATTTGGCTCCATAAACACGATACCGGTTGCAAAAACAAAGCTAAGGAGCTCATGCTGATTACTTCAATAAAAGCTGTTTAATTATGAACGTTTGGGAAATGAAGTTACCAACAGGACCAGGAGTGCTCTGGAGTCCTAGTGTGCCTGCCCCCAGTATCCTGCTGTTAAGCCAGATTGTCCACTCAGCTGAAAAAGTCTGACACTGAGGAGGCCAGACCTCAGCCCTGCGGGAGGCCACTTGCTTGCCAGGAAGACCTTCTCCTACTACAGTGGCAGGTTTCAGAAACCTATTAGTGGTAGGACCATCAACCTTTATCAGTATGATTCACAGGCCATCCAAGGGTTATTGGGATGGTGATCAGAGCTCCCCAAGAGATTTGCACTTAGAAAACCAGTTACTGTTTGGAGGTAGTTAGATGACCTTTCCCTTCAGAAGTCAGGGTTCCAGGATTGAGTAATGGGGAACTCAATCGAGAGCAGGGAGCTAGCAGCTCTAACTCTGACTGTGTAATGTTTTTGGAGTTCTCAAATGACTTTTTTTTTCTTAGTAATACTTGAGGAAATAGAATCTTATTAATGTTTCTGCATAATTCTCCTCTTTTCTTCTATGGTGATGGCTATTTGACAGCAAATGGAGTAGGGAGAATTATCCATAGAGATTTTCATGGTCAAAAACTAAGCGTGGAAGTTGTATAAGTGAGAAATGAGCTCGAAGGCATACAAATTGTGAAAGAAGAAGTTGTTTTGGGATTTTTTTAGATCGATGATTTTCCCCCTCTAATATTCCAAAATCTTTATATTTAGTGAGCTTTGATACTTTTGAACTCACTCATGAGCACCAGCAGCTGTTGAATGCTAATTAATCATTCTTCCTCATCAACTCCAACAATATGGTAATATGTTCAGAAGCTACAAAAGGACTCTGGACCATTGTATCCATTCATAAAAACCTAACTGCAATCACTTCATTTCTTATTTATAAATCAGGATATTTTTAACTGCTTTATAGAGTAAAGAATAAGGACAGTGATAACAGACATGATAAATGTAAAAGCAAATAAGAAAATGCTAGCTATATTTTTTGTTTCTTAAATTAAGTTGCTATTTTGAAGATGCTTATATGGCTGCCCATAGTTGTGTTGTATTTTATAATAGAGAATTAAGAGCAAACTTGAGGAAACTAGTCAAGTAATAGGATTTTTGAGTCACTGGGATATTTTGCACAAAACATGGGAAAGAGGCCAGGTGCTGGTGGTTCACTCTTGTAATCCTAACTACTCAGGAGGCTGAGTTCTGAGGTTTGTAGTTCAAAGCCAAACTGAGCAGAAAAGCTAGTGGGACTTTTATCTCCCATTAACCAACAAAAAAAAGGAGGGGAGCTGAGGCTCAAGTGGTATAATACCAATCTTGAGAGAAAAAGAAATCAAGCAAAAGCATGATACCTTGAGTTCAAACTCCAGCTCTAGCACAAAAACAAACGAATGAACAAAGAAAAGACCATAGATTGGATCCAAGCCATCCTATTTAAAGCTGGGTACCCCTAGGAAATGTTACTTAACATTTCTGAGCTTAGTTTTTCTATCTGATAAAACAGGAAGGGTAATGGCTTTTTGAAAATTCTGTGAGGTTTAAGTTTTATAGTTTTGGCACCTAAAGATTAGTGCCAAAGACAAGCAGGCATCTGACCTACTGGAAGATTCCTCCTCCAGCAGATGAATGGTTGTGCCATGGGTGGTTGGGCTCACTAACATTCTGAGTACATGGTAAACCAAATGTCTGTGACCACCTGTGTATATACACGCACATGCGTCTGTGACTGGGTATTATGATTTGTATGTTGAGGATGCTCTATGCTCCTGCGGTGACTGAATGTCTCCTTGATTTTGATTTCCTTATTAGTGGTACAATGGTTCTCTTCTTTCAGGGAACAGGAAAGAGATAAGCCAGAAAGAAATTGCGATTGTTAGCTGGACACTGGTGGCTCATGCCTATAATTCTAGCTACTTAGGAGACTGAAATCTGAGGCTTGTGGTTCAAAGCTAGTCAGGGCAGCAAAGTCAGTGAGACTCTTACCTTCAATTAGCCACTAGAAAACCAGAAATGGTGCTGTAGCTGAAAGTGGTAGAGTGCTAGCTTGAGTGACAAAGCTCAAGGACAGTGCTCAGGCCCTGAGTTCAAGCCCCATGGCTAACAGAGAGAGAGAAGTGGGGTTGAGGGGGCAGAAATTGTAATTGCTGGGGCAAAGCTCTTGTTTTTAAGCTCATATTCCTTTCTGTGAGTCCCCAAAGTCTGATGATAAAGACTTGGTCCTCAACCTGGCATTACTGGGAGGTAGTAGAAACTAAGAAGTGAGGCCTACTAGCAGTCTTTAAGAGGCAGTGGTACTTCGGCCCCCTTCTCCTCCTTTCTCTTTTACTTCCTGTCCATGAGGAGCTTTGCACCACTTGGTGCATCTGCCATGATATGCTGCCTGTCACAGGACCAAAACTAACTGGGTGAATTGAGCTTGGACCAGGGCCTCCAAAACTGTGAGCTGATTATCTTAGATGTTTGAGAACAGCAATGAAAATCAGGCTAATATACTATCCACAGAACGCCTGAGATTCACACATGACTAAAGAGATAAAGGAGTGAAAGGGGGAAAAGCTGGGGTTTGGGAGACACAGAAGACCAGACAGCGAGAGGAGAAAGTCTGACATTTTGAGGGATCCTAGAGTTAAATTTCAGGCCTAAAAGCATTCACCTGGAAAATGTATGCCAAGAACTTTGCTTTTGCCCAGCTTACTTAAAAATTCAGGTTCCTGGGCTGGGAAGGTGGCTCAGTAGTAGAGGGCTTGCCTTGCATACATGAGGCCCTGGGTTCGATTCCTCAACACCACATAAGAAAAAAGCCGGAAGTGGTGTTGTGGCTCAAGTGGTAGAGCACTAGCCTTGTGCTGAAGAACTGAGGGACAGCGCCCAGGCCCAGAGTTCAGGCCCCATGACTGGACCCCACCCTTCCCCACACAAAAAAATTCAGATTCCCTTAACTTTCTATACATGGTGTACTAAGGTAAAAATAACATCTTGAATTCCTCTGTGAATGGATTTGTTTTCTCTAAATGATAGCAGTTGCTGAGAGAAACTTAGATAGAAGGGAGGTTTTTTGAAGTAACAAAGACCCTCTGGGAAGAGCTATCATAGTCAGATCAGCTACTGAGATGTAGAGAAATGCCAATGGGATGTTCTTGCTTGGGAAGGAATATTACCTGGTTCCCAGGAGTTGCTTGTGCCGTGACTAACTGCAAACATTACAACTAACTTGTGGAGACAAAAACAAAATAAAAAACAAAGCACAAAAGAACAGGAGGTGCCAGTCTGGGTGTCAAGATACATTGCTTCTTTATCAATATCGTTTTGGGTTTGAAGTCTGAGCCTTCCAAATGCTAGGAAAGCACTCCCAACCTCTTTGTTTTGCTTTGTTTTTGTTAATAGTTTATTTTTTTTAAAGGGTCTCATACTGTTTTTTTTCCTGGGACTAACTTTGGAGGATGATCCTAACTCAGTTTCCTCTCCCATGTAGCTGGTACTTCTGACAGATTTGTGTACAACCATTGTTATTTCTTCCTTACATGTCTGATTGAGCTGGAGCCACAGGGCCACTTCCAGTTTTCTAGTGGTTTATTGGAGATAAGAGTCCCTTTGCAGAGTAGAATCTTTGTACTCAGACAAATGATGCACCCTGTTGGCCATCCTCCTTCTCTTGCTCTGCAGTTCTTGCATGGTAGAGACATAACCACTTACAGCCTGGTGGCTGATGATGATTATGCATGGATTGATCGACACAAGTGTCCTTATCAGGGCTGATTTGGCTGCTGCTACTGCCCATCATTCAGTCTTCCCGGCATGCATCTGAGCACCCACCACGGCACCATACTGGGGCATTGTGTGCTGAGTTGTCGCTAGCTAGCTGTCTGGTGGCAGCTCAACACCCTTAAACCAACCCAGTCATAGAATAAAGAACACTGTCTCCAATGGAATGGAAAGCTTGGTCATGCATGGATTGCCCTTCTCCCTGCACTATTAGGAGCACTGTCCGTGGGCTTGCTGAATGCCTACTTTGCTGCAATGGACTGCAGTGCTACTTACTGCACTTCTATCCAAATCTTGAAGAAATGGGGAAGTATTTGTGGATAACAGGCTCTTCTGCAACTTCTCCATTGGCTTTTCCAGATGGGATTTCTTTTCACTTTGCTCTGTGGCTTGGAAGGCCTACTTGATAGACTGCTCCAGCAGGACACCTTCCCACGCTAGCTCTCAGCTGGATTCCGAGGATTCCCTAATGATACCACTTTGCTGGGAGATTAGCTACTGTTTCCTTAGCACAGTTGATGTTTCTTCAAGTTGGACACTTAATAGTTCAGCTACTGATGTCCAACTTTTTTCTTTTATTGTCAGTCATGGAGCTTCAAGTGAGGACCTGGGTGTTGTCCCTGAGCATTTTTGCTCAAGGCTAGTACTCTACCACTTTGAGCTACCACTCCACTCTGGTTTGGGGGAGGGTAACTGGAGGTAAGAGTCTCATGGACTTTCCTACCTGGGCTGGCTTCAAAATGCTATCCTCAGATCTCAGTCTCCTGAGGAGCTAGAGTTACAGGCGTGAGCCACCGGTGCCTGGCCGATGTCCAACCTTTTTAGGGGCTGTCTTGGCTAGAAAGTCTTCTTGGGCAGTTTTTCCATAACATAGTGCATTTTGGTATCTTTGTTCAGTGTCCGTCCAGAATCTAAAGGAAATTCTGAACTCAGGGCATTATCAGCAGAGGTATCATTTCTTCAAGATTTTTAGATAGCCAGCTCAACATAGGCTTTTCCTTTTAAAGTTCTCTAAGTTGGAGTTTCTTTAGACCTTGCATTCACAACTGTTCTGTAGCCTTCTCTCTCTCTCTCTGCACCTGGTTTGAGGTAAGCAGAATACAATGGCTTCCTGTCCGCATGGAACATATGTAGTGGTGATGGTAGTACTGAGCATTCTAACAGGGAAATTGCTTTCCTCTAGGGTCTTGAGTAGGTATATGAGAGACTAAGAATTGCAAATGAAACTTCTGAGAGATTCCTTTTATAGTCCTACTTGGGTGGGGTATCATCTCATTTTAGAATGTATTCTTAGGATAAATTCCACTTGAACTCTTTAAAAAATATTATTTTTTTCAATTTCTTATACCAAAGATGGTCATTTATTCTGAATACATTATGGATGCATATGTTGATCAATGTCACCTCTTTCAACATTCTCACCCATCCCTCCCCTCCCCACCTCTTGTCCTATCTGAGTGGAGGCAAGTTATGGTGGAGTCTACCACCATGGAATCAATGTAGGGGACCCCAAAGGGAGTCGTGGGAAGGAAGGCCATTCATATTTAAAATGTAAATCAGAAAATCAAATGTATAGAACAAAGAGCTATTTTTAACCTTCCAAATAATTTTCCAAAATCTTCTTGATATCCGCTGGTGATTTGAACAGCAAAGCAAAATTTATTAGCCAACAGTGATTTCCAAGTTCAGCCAGGTTCAAACTCCACATACTTTTCTCTTTAACAGAGAAATTCTATTTTATGAATTCCTGATTGTCTTCATGTTGTATAGTGGGGGCCTCCAGTGACTCATTGGCAGAGACAAGGAATATTTTACTGTGGCCTTCAGTAGGAACTGTTGGTACTTTACAAAGAGTAATATTGCCTTTTGCTCCCATTGTTGGCCAACATCTGCTCTTTCTTGGTAATGGCCATTCTAATTGGAGTGAGATGGAATTTCACTGTTGTTTTGATTTGCATTTCTTTTATGGCCAGATATGTTGAACATTTTTTCATGTGTCTATTGGCCATTCTTAATTCTTCTTCGGAGAAGTCTCTCTTTAAATCTTTAGTTCATTTACTAATTGGTTTGTTGTTTCTTTGAGGGACTTTTTTTGGGGAGGTGGTGGTGGTTTATGAGGCCCTTGTCTAATACATAGTAAAAATCTCCTATTGTGTGGGATTTCTATTTATCTTGATGGCTATGTCTTTGCCATACAGAAACTCTTCAGTTTGATGCAATCCCATTTATCCAGTGTTTCTTTGATTTGTTGTGATTCTAGATCTTTACTTAGGAAGTTTTGACCCATGCCTAGGAGCCCTAGTGTTTCTCCTACCCTTTCCTGTAATATTTTCTTGGTATCTGTATAGAAAGTTCTGTCAGGACCATTTGTTGAAGAGGCTGTCCTTCCATTCTGTGTTTTTGGCTCACTTATCACTTCCATTGGTCCTTAGGCCTATTCTTGTGCCAGTATCAAGCTGGTTTTATTACTATGGCTTTGTGATAGAGTTTAAAGTTTGGTATTGATGCAACACTGTTCTTCCTGCTAAAGATTGTTTTTGCTATTTGGGTCTTTTATTATTCCACATGAATTGAAGAATGTTGGAATTTTGATGGATATTGCATTGAATTTGTAGATAGCTTTGGACAGGATTGCCATTTTCACAATGCTGGAAAATATGTTTTGTATAGTAATTCCAGACCTTTATGAACACCAATGAGACACTTACATAAAATGATCCTTCAGTTTAGTCTTTAACAATCTAGTGTCTGTTAAGTAAGTTTGGGAAACATCTACAAGCAACTAAGTCTTACGATTTGAAAGTGTATGGTATCTATTGGTAAGTGGGATTAGCATGAAAGTCATCTTACCCTTTCTGTTTTCTCTGTATTTTATTTTGATAATTTACCAAATATTAAGCCAACAACAACAAAACAGATAGAAAAAAAGAATTAAATCAATGCTTCTAATCCCTAATTTTTAAAGTCCATTTGGAGTTTCAAGTTATTATTAAAGATACTTATTTCATAGTATACTTCTATCATCAATATGTAATCTCTCAGGATGAATACTTGGGTGAGGGTCTTGGCTATTTTTTGATCTTTCTAGATTATATTTACCATATACAATATCATATCTTACATTTCTTCTTTACCTGTAGTATGGCCTGGAAAAACTGACTATATATGTGCATCTTTTCTTTTTCTTTTTTTGTTGGCTTTAGTTTTTGTTATTATGCAGTTGTAGAAAGAGATTAGTTATATTTCCAAGTCAGATTATGAGTACAATATATCTTGATCTATGCCAACCCTTCTATCATTTTCTGCATTATTTCCTCTCCTATCCCTGCCCTCAAGTTGCATAGTTCAGTCTTTACAATGTACATGGATTATAATGACTGCACTTGTGTCTTTTCCTATGGATATGAAAAGAGAAAGGAGTGTGGAGGCTAATTCTACTCAATGTTGGCATACAGGATTTATCATGTGCCCCCCCAACAAATATTTCAACAACTATTTATTCTGGAATTCTGTTAGTGGCTGAGTCTATATAGCTAATTGCATTCTGCTCCCTCCAGGTGCTTACATTTGAGTAGAATCCATTCTGCTTTGTATATGGAACATAGGGTTAGAAAATTATTCACTTCTATACACATTTACACAAACAATGAAATAATCCTTGTTTAAATGTTATTTTTTTAGAACTTTCAATTGGAAGGACTTTTTCCATGCAACATTCCTATATGTAGAGATCTTAGTTTTATGAGGAATGAGAATGTTTCTTATGCAGATTTTCTTTATAAAGTTGGACTCACTGATGAAGTGGCAAGTTTGGGGGGAATTAGTTAGTGGTGAGAAGATATACACAACATCTCTGGAAGTGGCCAAAATCAATATGAACAAGATGTTCACTGTCACAGCTTTTAACTTTTGGATCTATAAAAGTACTGTGGTTATGTCTAAGACCAAAAGCAATGATTTTTTTTATTTCATTATAATATTGTGGATTTGGCCATTGGCAGCAGAACTTATCATACCATTGTTTTGGCAGATAAAATCAAGTCTGGTTCTATTTCACTCTGCTATTGGCTCGTCTATGGATCTGGTGTAGATTAACAGAATTGGTGAGAGGTCTAGGGCCAATGAGTCTTATTTACAGCTCTGCTTTGCTTATTAGCTAGACACAAATCACTTTCACACAAACGTAAAGAAGACTCCCCTTCACCAATGGATGCCTCATAGATGGGTAACCATAGTTAATCTATGAAGGCATCAGAAGTTATGAGGAGGAAGTGGTGTGAGAATTTTTGGCTTCTCCAACTACCTCTTCCAAAGTGATGTCAATGCACTTTATGCAGTGACTGTATAATTTCCAAAGAAGTAAACCTTGAAAATATGGTAGAACAATTCTGCCCAAATCCTCATTCAACCTATCTAGTTGCCACATAACAAGGTTTTGCTTAAAACAGCTTCATCGACATACAATCTGCATATAACACAAGTCACCCATTAAAAGTGTACAGTCTAAATCTTAGTTTGATCATAGAGTTGTACAACCAATATCACACTCAATTTTCAAATATTTTTGTCATCTAAAAAGGAAACTTTATAATCATAGTAAATCATTCCTTATTTTCTTTCCTCTCACCTATTTTCTTCTTCCCTCTCCTCTTTATTTCCACCTGTGGACCCAGGCAATTGATTACCTATTTTCAGGCTCTTTATAGCTGTCCATTGAAGTGAGCTTTTATCAGTGGAAGTGAACCAGTCTTGCCCCAGGGGCTCTTTACTTGGTTTGTTATGAAGTATCTGGTCTTCATACTGCCAAAATAGGTTGAATCATCATCAGGATATGATGTTAACTTGTGTTTGATTCTTCTGGCTTGGATATACTGTAAACTGAACCCTTTTATTTGGAAGAGGGAAGGAAATTCTTCTCAGGAAGTAGACTGCTAGACCCTACTTCCCCAAATATCACCCAAAGTTGTAGTTATGCCCTCAGGCAGGTTAATTTTTTTTTTTTGGTCCAGTCGTGGGGCCTGAACTCTGGGCCTGGGCGCTATCCCTCAGCTCTTCAGCTCAAGGCTAGCACTCTACCACTTGAGCCACAGCACCACTTCCGGCTTTTTTCTTTTTGCTTATGTGGTGCTGAGGAATCAAACCCAGGGCCTCATGCATGCAAGGCAAGTGCTCTACCACTGAGCCACCTTCCCAAGACAGGTTAATTTTTTAAACTTCGAAATTTTTGCAACATTATAGGTAGAGGAAGTGACATTCCTTTGTCCTAACCAGCTTCTTGCCAAATTACCTCATAAAATGCACAATAAAGTTGCCTTGAAAAGATGAACATGTTTATTGGTTTTTTTGTGTTGGTGGAATAATTACTGAAGGTCTGAATTTTTCCCCTAGGAAAGATCGAAAATGAAAAGATGATGCTCTGATGGCAACACTGAATTGAGATGGGGAGAACTAATAGATAAAGATATTAGAAATCCACACAAAAAATGTCAGGCACTGGTTGGCTCTGCGATGTTGATGTTCTTCTTGAATGCAGTTATGGTTGAGAGCCTCTTGGGAGAGGAAATGTCTTGAGGATAAATCACAGCAACGGAACCTCACCCATTGACTTAGTATGCACAGGTCTGTATAGGGTTTATATAGAGGATGAGGGCTCATTTTAGCTATGCTTAACTAGAATGATCAAAAACACACACGTGTGTGTGTGCATGCACACATGTGTACGCACAGAGTTTTCTGTGTTTACACAGAGAAAACTCATATCCTTTCCACTAAAGATAAAGACCCCTGGCTCAGTACAAATTACTTTGTTAGCATTCCTTTGGAAGTGATTATTCATTTTTACCATCTGCCAAAACCCAGCAATCATATCTATATCTGTCCTTTTGAGATTAGGCTGTATCTAAGGATAACTAACCTCTTTTATGTTTCCCAGCGTGGGGCCTGGTCTACTTCCAGAGAGGATTTTTTTTAAAGAATTGCATTTGTCACATGAAAGTTCCCTCATTAATAGGTGTTTCCATTACCCAAATCTCAGTACAGCAGCTATGAAATGACTGCGAGAGACGCCTTGGCCACTGGGATATGGTATTCTAGAAGAAGCAGTGGCCATTAAGGTTTTGTTTTTTTCCCCCATGGGATGGGGGAGGGAGGGGCTGGATCTTGTAAAGGCTTTAGTCATATGAGGAAGGGAAGGGAAGGCTCTGGATATGAAACAGCCATGGTCTTTCAAGCAAGCCTAACTTGTCTTTGGGGGCTATTCTCATGGGCAATTATTTTTACATGGGTACCACTAGGCGATTTACCTCTTCAGAGTGACCCTCACCAGGAAGCCCTCAAGAGACAGGAAATCCCGGATAAAGATGAGAAGCGAA
Organism: Dipodomys ordii; assembly: GCF_000151885.1. NCBI lineage: Eukaryota > Metazoa > Chordata > Mammalia > Rodentia > Heteromyidae > Dipodomys > Dipodomys ordii. Next base: position 14,712,007 of record NW_012267236.1, read on the forward strand.
GCAAGGGGATGCATCCTTTAAGGGTTCTCTCTAGGGACGGTGGGAAAGGTAAGGTCATATTAGTAACAGGAGGTCTGGGCTTCTTTTACATCATGATCCTTTGTTAACCCAGTGAACATTAGTCCACTTCAAACAACACAGGCCTGCCACTTTACTCTTTGCCTCTTCTCTTCACCTCCTGCAATCTTCTTGGGCATGTTTTCTAGGAAGACTGAGTAGAGTGAATGGAGAATCCATCTTGCGTCAGTCAGTTCTTGGCAGCGTCTTTCCATATCTCAGGGGCAAGCTTTTATAGAGCAATGGACCCACTCTTAACTGTTCTTCTCCTTTGAGCAGAGAAGGCTCGGAAGACACTCCAGGTTCTGGAAAGTAATTTCGGACAGTTTCTGATCTGTACAAAGCGCCAGCGTTTGCTGTCTTTGGAAGTGGAGCCCAGTGCTGACAGGGTGCCACACAGCTCAGCTCAGCCAGGTCCAAAAGAGTTCCCTAAGATGGAGGATATCTGGAAACCAAAAACCCAGCTCATGGCAATCTCATGACATACATATGGGATGCTTTGGAACTGATTTTCCAAATAGATGAGCCCCTCTCCTTATCTGACCCAGACAGCTCTTCCTCTCCTCAGAATATGACATTAGGGTGTAGAAATCTCTGCCTCTGCACAATTGACATTTTCAATGTTGTGTTGTGTGTGAAGCATTCATGTTTCTGTATGCACAAGCCTGGAGATTTACTTCATGGACCTGCATTTATTAAACACCTACAGTGTTCAGGGAAGCACGTACATCATCATGGGGCCTGTCCTCAAGTAGATGAGAGGGACAAGTGGAATGCTGCAAGTTCTCCTTTCATCTTGGCCAATAGTAGGGATGGATCACCAGAGACAGCAATTATTGGGGGAAGAGTTCAGGAGAGGTGTTGTTTAAGACACAAAACAGGAACCAAAGGCCTTGGTGAGGGGACATGGTGGGTTTGGGATGCTCACCTGGATTGCACATCTGTATTCATGTGGACGAGTGCTCATCCGGAGGCCCCCTCCCTTGCAGTGATGGCTTCTGATAGTCCTCAGGCCCTCCCTGCTGCTGCGGGCCTGGGGGAGACTCAGGCCGCCTCCTCTGCTGCTCACCTTGAACTGTCACTTTTGATCTCTCCAGGGCTTTCTTGGACCATTCCAGTGACAAAAGAGAATTTCTTGGAGAGGGTGGGAGGATCTTTTTAGAATGTAAGGATATTAAAGGAGAGAGAGAGAGAGAGAGAGAGAGAGAGAGAGAGAGAGGACAACTAGCAAGATTTTGAAATTTGACAGAAACAGACAACATTCTCCATCCCCATCATGAAACTTTGCTCTCTTTCTCAAGTCTTTAAATACCACAGATAAGCTTCAGTTTCTGGCTGGCGGGGAAGGGGCTCACACAGGCCTGTGGAGACTCAAAGTGACACCTATGCGGAGGCTGCCAGGGACCACGGTGTTTCCAGCCCAGACTCCCTTTCCCTCTAATTAGGTAGAGGCTAGCCCACTACTGGAGGATTTGGCTCCAGAAAACTTAGTTATAAATTTTATCCTCAATCATCTCACTTGCTGGGCAACCAGATGCATGTAAATTTGTCTCTCTGAGGCTCTGTTCCTTGATTTAAAAAGTTGGGATTAAATATGATTTATATAGTGTTGTATTTATATTAAATTCTAAATTATAATTGTACATGATATAAATTATAATGATAAAGTATAATTATAATATGTAATGAATACAACATATTATAATCTATATCATGTATGATTATATAATTTATACAATTATAATTTATAATGATAAATTATGATATTGTGATGTATATAATATTATGTGTTATCTTTATATAATTTTAAGTCCTGTAGGGTTTGTGAGTCTCACAGTTGACCAGGAACTCAGTTGATGAAGTTCTGAGATTTATGACTTGTGACTCAGTCTGTTTCCAGGTCAACAAAACCTACCACCAGGCTGGCACTCGGAGCTGGCACTATTGGAGTAGTAGCTAACACTCATTGGGAATTAGTTATGTACAAGTCATTGTTTTAAGAGACTTCAGAGCTCCACAGCTTCTGTCAATGATTCCCAGAGCGATTTCACGTTCTGAAGATCCTCTGAAGCATAGCTCCATAAACTTTTGTGTACTTCATGAACAGAGAGGACCATGCTGGTGAGCACAGGTGACAGAGTATTTTCTGTGTTCCCCCAGTATGACCTCTCATTGCATGCCTTCAGAGCTTTCAAATGCTCTACACAGGCTTTTCTCCAGCCCCTGAACTGAGTAACTTAATTTAGTAGATGCATCACAAATCTGATGAGCCAATTCAAAATGTGCTGATTTGATGGCACTAGTAAAGATTTCTCAATGGTCTTAGGCTAACGAGAATCTTTCTGGGACATTTTAGGAAGAATTTTATTGAGCTGTTAACATGTGTAAAAGCATGATAATTATGGGGGACATATTTCCTATATGATATTGATAGAAGGGTTGAAAAATACAGTACTCTGTTTCCTTTTTATGGGAGAGAAACAGAAATCCAGCAATGGATGCGAATGGACTGCAGGTCAGACACTCTGGGGTATGACCCTGGCTCTGCTTCTGACTAAATATGACTTTAGTGTTGTCCTTTTCTCTCATGTAGGAGGTAGGCTTTGTTTCCTGAATCTCTTATTAGCTCTGAAATTCTGTAGTTTATTAAGATCAAAGAAAGTTGATTGCTAACTGAGGTGTTTTATTGATGACACAGCTCAAAAATGGATTTGAGGTGCTTTAGAGGCCTAAAATATACCGAAATCAAGAGTTAAGAATAATTTAAAAAATGGAAGAGATATTTTGGGTACCAAGTTTGAGTAATCATTGATGTAAGTACCATGCTTAGAATCCTAAAATCCCCAGAATTCATAGCTAAAACTGACCTGAGGAGTTTGAGACCATTCACATGTGTTGTATAGCTTCTTAAGTTTCCCCTCTGGAACTTTCTGCTAGTTAAACCATGTGGTTTCCAAAGGAAAGAGACTTGGACATAACTCTCTGAGCACAGGATTGGTGAGCACAGTGAATCCTGGCTGTTAGGACAGTCAGCGATTTGGCAGCTCAGCCTGGCATGGAGCTCTGCGTGTCCTGACTTTCTAGCTGGGTCTTTTCCTCGTAGCACATCACCTCCACCTATGACAGTCACTCTATGTCTCCTCACTCAGGGGTTAAGACAAAGGTTTGTCTTCACCTGACGTTTCCATAAGTATGATCTCACCTAATCCCCTAATGAAGAGGTAAGACAGTGCTCTTTTACTTCATGGTGTCAGGAGTCTCAGTCCACAGCCCTTGTCTGTTATTTCTGGGCTTGTATTAGGCTGTATATTATAACAGCAGGGCATAGTGGTAGCCAAAAAAGGAAGTAGGAAGGGAATGATGGAGAGAGGAGAAAGAGAGAGAAGAAGATGAGAGGAGGAGGAAATGGAGGAGGAGGAGGAGGAGGGAAGGAAAGGAAAAGAAGGGAAAGGAAAGGAAGGAAAGGGTGAAATATGGAATCCAAAAGCATGCCTTAAAAATCCCACACTCTCTAGCTATGCCCTTCCAAGTTTCTATAACTGCTTGTTAGTCCAATCAACTCTCTTTCAATGGATTAATCCATTTATTGTTGAAGTCCCAGCCTCCCTGATCCCATCACCTCCCAAAGGCCCTCTGAATACAGCAGCAGTGGCCACCAAGCCTCCCACACCTGAAGCTTTGCAGAACATTTCAGATCCAAACCATAACAACCCAGTTTGTTGACTGTAGCGCATGGAACACTTAGCTTGTGCTGTCATGGTGCCCAGGGATTCTGAGTTCCATGTATTCTACTGTTAATGTGCCAATGGCCAACTTACCAAGAGATGAGGTCACACAAGATAGCTCAACGAGTATTTAGCCCCAAGAGCTGCTAGAAAACCTCTGGAAGTAGAGTTTGGTGAATGCACCAGGATGTCATTCTTTTCCTGAAAGGCTTGGGTTAAACTCTGCCACCTCAGACATTTTATTTTTGATCTCTGCTTCATGTGTGAAGATTCACCTTATGTGTATTGCACAGGTTGGGAGATGGAGACCAAGACTGATGATTTTGTCAGAGAACTGGAGTTTTGGAGCAGTCTGAGCCTCTCGGAGCCCAGCAGGGGCCTTTCATCAAGTTCAGCTGTGGGAAACGCTTCCATTGCTACTGGAAATGTCATCAATCAGTCAACGGGCATTTTCTGAGACAGTAATGTGAGAATCTAGTGAGGTCATTGGAGCAGCAGCGTTAGGGAAGGCAGCATGGTACAAAAGAAGCAAAGCGTGAACTTCAAGACATTCAGAGGTAGATTTGAAGATGGATGGTCTTATTTATGAGCTATGTCATTTTGGCCAAATTGCCTAAAATTCACTAAGCCTCTGTTCATCCAGCTGTAAAATTGGAAAATCAGCTACCTTACCAAGATTTTGGGAAAACACTACTAATTTCCTATCCCTTGTCTAACATTTAAATAATTCTAAAGTGATAAATCATTGATGGTTGTCAGTGAGTAACTCTTAGGTACTTGACATTGCACAAAGCAATAATAGAGTCAGGGAAGAGAGAGCCATGACTCTTTCCTTACAGAAGAAAGACAAGTTACCAAGGAAGTCCAGGTAAAGGGAAGGGAAATTATTGAAGGTTTCTGAATTAACAAAAATGGAAAATCTCTTCTATACCCATTTTTGTGTGTGTGTGTGCATGCACATGTGTATGTGTGTGTGTGTTTGTGTGCTGATCCTAGGGCTTGAACTCAGGGCCTGGGTGCTGTCCCTGAGCTTTCTTTATTCAAGGATAACACTAACTCTTGTGCCACTTCTGGCTTTTTTTGATAGTTAACTGGAAATAAAAGTCCCACAGACTTTCTTGCCCTGGCTGACTTTGAAATGAGATACACAATCTCAGCCGCCTGAGTAGACAGGATTAAAAGAATGAGCTACTAGCGCCTGGCTTTATACCTATCATTAACATTTTAGTGAATATTTTCTCAGACTTGATTCTTCAAACTCCAATTGTGTGGTCAAAAATGTTGAAGTTTGGGGGTGGGAAGGTGGCTCAGTGGTAGCGCGCGTGCTTTGCCTGCATGAAGCCCTGGGTTCAATTCCTCAGCACCACATAAGCAAAAAGAAAAAAAGCCGGAAGTGGTGCTGTGGCTCAAGTGGTAGAGCGCTAGCCTCGAGATGAAGAGCTGAGGGACAGTACCCAGGCCCAGAGTTCAGGCCCCACAACCTGACCTCAAAAAAAAATGTTGAAGTTTAACAATAATGGAAGCTGAAAATTATCTTCAGAAGAGGTTTTAACAGTTAAAGAATTATGGTATTAGAAAATATGCTTTTTTCCCCCTAACGTTGGTTTTCCATTTTGGAGTTTACCAATTTATTATTATTATTATTATTATTTTGGGTCCGGTCATGGAGCCTGAACTCTGGGCCTGGGTGCTGTCCCTCAGCTCTTTAGCACAAGGCTAGAGCTCTACCACTTGAGCCACAGCGCCACTTTCAGCTTTTTTCTCTTTGCTTATGTGGTGTTGAGGAATGGAACCCAGGGCCTCATGCATGCAAGGCAAGCGCTCTACCACTGAGCCACCTTCCCAGCCCGAGTTTACCAATTTTTGAAACCTTTGCCAGTCTGACAGGTGAAAAATGCTATTATACTCTGTTTTAATTAGACTAGATGGTTATTTATTTATGGTTTTTGTTCATTTACCTTTCATCTGGGAATAGCCTGTTCTTAACATTTCATCTTTTCAAATCGATTTTTCTTTGTCTTAGTTATTGGTTGAAAATTATTTGTTATATATATTTTTTTGTTTTTGTTTTTTTTTGCCAGTCATGGGGCCTGAGCTCTGGGCCTGGGTGCTGTCCCTCAGCTCTTCAGCTCAAGGCTAGCACTCTACCACTGAGCCACCTTCCCAGCCCTTGTTATATTTGTCATATATAATATTTGTCACATTTGTTTTATGACATCATTCCCCCATTAGGCATTCAAATTAATATGTTTGACTCAGTACGGTGCGGCTATGCCCATAGTACAGTGGAACTGTGCACATCTCAATGTACATAGGTACCCCTCAGAGGCGTGGAGAATTTTGTACAGTGGCTCAGAGAACAGGGTTGGGAATCCACATTTCTAACAATATCAAAAATTTCCAGTGTCAATGGTCCCTACACCATACTTTGGGTTCATTAATTTTTGTCAGTATTCCACCAGGCTGAAGAGCAATGTATCATAGGTTTCTCTTTTAAATAAAAGCACTAAGAAATGATCAATGAATGTGATCTGGGGGAAATCAGGAACCAACAGTTGTAGAGATAGCCAAAGTCACAGTGTTTCTTGAAAACGGATGTGATGCCCTAATGGTAGGGTAATGACTTGGGTTGTGAGTTCACATTTCGTCTCTGCTTACTTCTAAGCCCTTGCAGAGAAAAAAATATGATATTAATATTGCTCTGATTGTTATCCAGGGTTATTTTTATTTTGTTTATATTTTGGTGCTTGGGATTAAAAGCAGGGCCTTGTGTATACTAGGTAATTATCATTGAGCCCACAGAGTGGTTTTTGGAGATCAAAAGAAAGTGATTGATATGTTCTATAAGCTCTAACAAATGAAACTCATGATTATTGTTCCTCTCCCTGAAAAGCCTTTGGTTCTGAATAGTATAAAATATGGGGTTGTGTACCTGGCCAATGCACGCATTGAAGGAAAAGTGATTAGCAAACTTTTGTATCACTCCTCAAAGTCTTACTTATGCAAGCTACCTGCCTCAGAATTTAGTTCATTCATCTTGAACTTGAGTTTTACAGTAAGAAACAAATTAAAAAATTATCTTCTTAGGATATCTTAATATTTATCCCTGGCAAGTGTTCCATGTTGAATCCTGCATGACTCTGAAGCTAGACCATCATGGCCCAGTTATCTGGATAACACACACAGGCATACATACATGTACACACACATATACATATACTCACATGCTTCTGGAGCCAACCTACGATTACTCAATGAGCATGGTGATTCTAACACAAGTAGAATTTAAAATGTGAATTATTTTCCCATTGGCTGGCTGTGGCAGACAAAGGCAAACCTTTTACGACATGTCTTTCTACTTCATCCAAAACATACAACCAGACAATGTCTCCCAATCTCCTTTGCAGTTGGGCAATTAAGTTCTACCCACTGCACTATGGGTGAACTTGTTATATGCCTCTTTCTGCACTAAGGTTTAAAAAGCATGTTTTCCTTTGCCCCACTTTTATCATCTGTCCCTGGCTGAATGCAGAGGACTTCATAGTGCTGCAGAGAACTAAACACATAAAAAGGCCACATTTCTTTCCTACTTACCAATGTCTACCATTTATTTGAATTTCAGTAGGTGCGTTAGTATCCATGAGAATTGTGTTTATTGCATGTTTAGAGCTCATTCCCTATAGTATTTAAGAGTTCCCTTAAACTAATGCATTTTCTAATTTGTATAGATCATTAGGACTCTGATGGGTAGCATACATATTTTAGTCTCTGAGTAATCTACTAAATGCTAATATGGGATAGCTGAGTAAAAGAGCAAAGGTAAGAGGGCTTGATGAGGACATGTTTAGTAAGTCTTAGTTTCAGAAACAGAGCATTTGACTTATGGAAAACTTCTAGTTAATTTTCTGCTGACAATTATTACGAAACTTAGAAATCAGACAGTGAGAAATAGTTAAAAATGGTTTATGTGGTCTCTCTCTACCCGATCTTTCTCTAATTCCTCTCTTTCTGCTCAGGCCTGGAACAAGATGGCTATTCTTTGGAGAGTAAAAACTGAGTGAAAGTCATGTAATGTTTCTATTTGATGTTTTTGGCAGGGCTGATGAAAATTCTAGACTGAAATGACATTGTATGAAGTCTGGACCAATTGCTGTGTTAAAGTAGAGTGGATTTCCTCTCTTTGCGCTGTCTGGATCAATTCTTGGAGGAGTTACAGAATTTGGTCTCTAAGTTGAAGCCACATATTGTATTGATAACATACGAGAGTGTAGTCTGATTTGACGCATCAGGCTTTCCCAAGTTACTGCTAATGGCATTAGGAGGGCTTTTGAAAAATAAATAGGACTTGCTGAAGTTTGTTAAGAAAGGTTCCAGATTCCATTGAGCAAAAGTGAAATGTTTAATACCACACTGTAAAAGTAAAATAAAATAAAAATCAAAAACCTTCTTGGAATTCTGAGTCCCACCTGTTAAATTATTTGTCCTTCTAATAGAAGCAGGAATGAAAGGCGTATGTTCAACATCATTTTGGACCCATTTTGGGTGGCGGGAAACCAAGGTAAACACATTTTTCCTGATGTAATTGTTGATATTAGTTCAGCTCATGTGATGCAGGCGGAGCTGTGTGAACCGTTTCATTTGGACCTGTCCACAGCTGGAGTTGGATATAATAGCAGGAAAGCCCAAAGCCAGTGAAACTCAGCAGTCAGGGGGCCTAGTGTATTTTAAGGAGCTCTGAAAAGATATCCTTCAGTTCCCTGGCCTTCCTTCTTGTTTCTTCCTATTTCTATTCAGGAGCATTCATCTCATTTGCTTACTTGCATGATCCTTTCTCATTTTTCCTGTGTAAGAGCATTACCAGTCTCTTTTCTACTTTTATATAGATACACACTATGGTTGTTTGCAAATGCTACATTTTTTCCCCTTTAACTTTTCCCTTGTCTAGCTTTCTTTTTTCCTCTGGGCTTCCTTTGAATATGCTAATGAAGTAGTATGTTTTCTTTTCCAGTTATCTCTCTGCTTGCATACTTCTATACACATATACTCATATATATTTTTCCTTTTCCCATGTCAATTTAAAACCCTTTCTTGGTGTGTATAGTTTAACAATAGTTCTCACGGTAGCGTATAGGTTTTGTTCTCATGTTCAGTCTCCTTGAACACATTGAGCCCATACTATGGTTTGTTCTTTTATTTGTTTAATCCCACATTTTTGGACAATTTTGTGCCCTGGCTACAAATAGAAACTAGATACAATCCTTGATGTCTGAGAGTTAGTGCACTTAGCGCAATGAGAAAGGGCTCATGGCAGAGGCCAGCCTGCAGGACTCAGAGCCTGCTGATTTCCACAAAGCCCGTTATTGCTTCAGTGGAAGCACACGCTGTAAGTCCCAGCCTCAGGCTGATTATGGGCAGGGATCTGGCATGATCAGGAGGAGTGGGATCAGGGGAATGGCACCCCCCCTTTCAGAGGTGGGACCATAGTGGGGGCACTGCCAATGGCCCCTTGACAACTGTGGTAGGGAATGAGGTCAGATGGAAAATGGTTGTCCTGTATGGCATAGCTTTGAGAGAAATGCCTATATTTGCACAGTGTTCATCATTCACAAATCATTTTCTAGAACCCCATGAGATCTTCACAGTGAACCTGTGGGTGCAGACATCTTTATTATCATTTGAGCTTTGGGTGATCACAACTTTTTCTGAAGTTAAGGCTTCTAATGCTCCAAGATATCAGAGGTAGCCATAATTGGGAAGACCTAGGACTTAAACCCTGGTCTGTCCCCAACATCGAATCCTCCAGCTGTGACTTGCCAGTGACACAGAACACTCAGAGAAGGAAACAGTTCTTAAGGCCCTGATTTGATGCAGAGAGCCTACCGAGATCTCAGCCTTAACTGCTGTTCATACCAGCAGTCATTATTCGGGTGATGATACTACACACTGAAGCTCCAGAGGTCTTTAGACACTACCTTGTGTTCCAACACAGTGCCAGAAATCCCACCATCTACAAAGACATCTGTTAATCTGCATCAGTCTTCTGGTATGTCTGTAAGAGAGAAAAACCAGTACAATTGAAGCCACAGGTTCATGTCTTAGCAGGACTGGTTGGGTTGTGAATTAATCTTCTCTGAGGCCATAGGGAAAAGCCTACAATGTGCTTCGGGAGAACAGAACTGTTGGCCATATTGGAGAGGATTCGGGAGGCATTCTCGGGCTCCTGGGCTTTGAGGTGTATGATTCTGCATAACTTTTTCTTGAAACATCCCTTAGATTATCATCTTTACATTTGTGGGTCTACTCTGGAAGGAAGCACAACAGGACAAGTACTTTACTCTCTAGTGAGGGGGTATGAGTGTTAGCTGGGCCAAAGGCAGCTATAAGAGAACAGGATAGAACAGGGCTGTGCGGTTACTTTGCAGAGGTAGAGATGCAGCAGGCAGTAGATGTCCTTCTGTGACAAGGGACACCCACCATCTTCAACCCACGGTGGACTCTATGATACTCATTGGCTGTTTTTCCATTACTCACATGAAAAAATGAAACAATCCTTGTTTCCAAAGTTCAGACACATGGTTCCTGTCTGATCCTTAACATGACGCAGGTGGGCCTTCATTGGAAACACGTCTGTCTCTCAGTTTTGTTCTCATGAAAACAAACAACAGTGCAAGGTGGTCTGAAGTCCCCATGAGCTTCCTGTGTGTTCTGCAGCTTCAAGCTTCAAGCTTGGACATTCACCTTGGGGTTCACATCTTAGAGTTGCTCTGGACAGGGACAGTGCTTGGTCTGGGTCTCCCCCTATGCTGACCAGTGTGGTGTCAGAGCCCCTCCACACAGGCTCCATGGCAGCTGTAACTGTGAAGTCTCCTGGTCTTTGCTCAGGAGACCCTCTTCCCAAGGCAGACTCTGAATTATTCACCTCTCTTCATAGTTCAACTCCTACTCTAAGGCAGAGTGCAACATAATTCATGGGAGACAATGGAGGAAATTCAGGATCTGGAGCCAGATTCCAGACCTGGAAGAAAGCTAGAAGCTGTGTAACTTTACACAAGTTGTTAAATCACTGTGTGCTATACCATTTTCTAGTCAAATGAAGGCAAGACTCCTAGGGCTCTTTGAAGATGCAATAATATAATATACGAACAAGATTTAATGTCTGCTATTAAGCAAATGCATAATGAGAACTTTTTATTAGTAAGGTTATCAAGGTTTATTATTTTCTGTAGGCATCATAATTTTAGATTCACAATTTTAGGTTCACAGCAAAATTGCAAGGAAAGTCCAGAGAATTTTCACATGCCCCCTGCCTTCACAGAATAAACTATGATCAATACCCGACCAGAGTAGTAGACTTGCTACAACTGACAAATCAACGTCGAAACATCAACCTACATAAGTCTGCAGTTTGCAGCAAAGCCCATTCTTGATGTTGTTTAATTCTTTGTGTTTGGACAAATGTATCCAGCACTGTTGTATAGACAGAGCATTTTCACATCCCTAAAACTCCTTTCTTTAGGATATGCAAATTCATATCGTGGCATCCATTGATCTTTCTTCTGTCCTTGACGTTTTGTCCTTTCCACGTGGTCATATAATTGGACTTATGCAGTATGAGCTTTCTAGATTTCCTTCCTTCACTTCATCACATGCTTGTAAATTTTCTCCATGTCTTTCATGGCTTAATAGCTAACTTCTTTTCAATGCTGTATCATATTTCATTATCTATATATACTGCTGTTCACCAATATGTCCTGGTAAAGGACATATTGGTTTTTGCTTCAATGTTTTGGCAATTAGGGATAAAGCTGTTGCTGTGTGTATGTGTGTGTGTTGTGTAGAAAAGTTTGTTTTCCATTATATGAAACCTACAGTATGTGACACTTACTTATGTAATCTCAGAGTGCACAATGGATGGCAACATTGAAACGCCTTTCCAGGGTTGAGTGCCCAGTTGATAACTGGTGGATCTCTAAGACTCCCAGCTGTTGGCCTGTCATTCTTTTCACACATCTGGCCAGTAGAGCTCATTCCTTTGTATCTGCTTGTGCTCTTTATGCCAATGAAAAGCCCAGGCATAGTTTTTATTGAGGTTGTTCATACTTTTCACCATAGCACTAAGTTTTATTTTTTTTAAAGTACATCATTAAATGATGGCCGCATACTATAATAATAATAGAGGATTTACATAAGCTCCCCTAAGGCATACATAAAAGCTATATGCATTTAAAACACTGTAAAAATGGTCCAAGATACAAAGTTGGCAATGCTGATTGAAGTGAATTTAAATTCCATCAAAACACAAAATGGGCTTAGGGTGTGCTTAATGTATAATGAAGTTGATGTATTAGCTTTGAGAGTCTGCAGGTCTACTGAACGTGAAGTAGTGTTTTCAAACATTCATTTTGACCTATTTGTTTTAGAGGATGTAGTTGGAGATGAGGCTATATTAAAAAACATGAATTATTATCAAGAGTATATAAACATGTGATACATGATAGAGGTACTCAGTAATGGTGATCATTTAGAATGGCGTGTCTTCTTGTTCAAGGCAGGGTTGAGTCGTGTTATATGATGGACTGATTAGAAAACACAAGCTGCAACCATGGAATGCTCCCACTCTAGCCCTCTCTAAGTATGTGAAGTATATTGAATGATATCTGGCAATATCCACCTATCATTAGAGTTATATCTAAGAAGGGAGAATGGGAATTGGGGACTAGTAGAAGTGGTGAGCAATGATGTGTCCATTTTGACAAAGAAAATATTTTTGTGTTGCCTAGTGAGCTACAGTGGACCAAAGATGTCCATTTATTTGGATCCCCCCGTAAATACTGTACTGTACAGATTATAAAACAGGCCTGGAGAGTGAAATTAATACACCAAATCTTTCCTCACTATCTTAGTATGTAAGCAAGCATATGTACTGAGTATTTGTCCTGAACCATCCCTTTCCCAAAGTTCTTCCTAATGCAATATATCCTGCAGCGCTGCGTGCAGGCCAAAGTAACTTGAGAGCAGGTGGCAGTCTTCCAAGAAGTTGCTGGTTCCCCTAAGTCTCATGTTCCTTGCTTGTGTGAATATTAAGGCAGATAGAGTGGGGGGATTGCTACACTGGGTTTATCACTCACATAGTAACTTGCATCGGAAAATCTCTCCCCTGCCCTGATTAATTAAGAACCAACCCTTTGGAATTCTGTGTATTGGAGTGTATTTCAGGTAGTGTCATAAAGTTAAAGGGACAGAAACTCATTTTGTGGTTGCTAACTGGAAACTGTAAAGGAGTCTAAGCAGTCAGTTGCAGCTGCATTTGTGGAAAGACAGGTTGTTTTTAATTTGTGCCACATGACACATCTTACCATAGCACCCCCTCCCAATTTGATGATATCTGTAGGTATGGCAACCTAGAATTTCCCAAATGATTCCCAGGCTGTGGAGCACATGATTGAGTACCACTATGGAGGATGACTGGGATAATAGGTCCCTCATCAGTCGGCTGAGAACATGTGGACAGTAGATTGAGGTGAAAAGGGAAGGCCTAATTCATGGCTGATTCCAGAGCAATTGATGCTCTTCCAGAAGTAAGCAGGAAATCAAGGTTTACTCCTGACATTCTCGTGGCCCTGACAGAGAAATGCTTCTGAATTCAGAGGCCAGGGAGAGCTAGATCCGGACTGTAGAAACACCTGTTTTTATTAGTCCTTTCACAGATGAGAGTCCAGGAGGCACCCGAGGTTACCCAGTGGTTTGAGGTCCCAAGGTCGCAGATCCTGCCGCTGCTTCTCTGGCTCACAGAGTCCATCCCAGCCTTGCAGTGGCAAGTTTACATGATTGCAAAATACAGAGCAATACTCAAGTGTAATGTCACACTGAGCTGACTAGAAAAGGCCTTGAGAAGTAGGCGATCAAAGGAAATGGATAGACTAGAGATGTATTTGGTGTTAGTATATATAAAATGCCCACTAAATGAATATTGAAAGGTCATCTCAATGCTTTAAAATGTCTTTTTGTGTGGTATTGGTTATGGGGCTTGAATTCAAAGCCTGGGTGCTGTCCCTGAGCTTTCTTGTTCAAGGCTAGCACTCTACCACCCAAGGTACAGCTCCATTTTCATTCCTTTGGTAGTTAATTGGTGATGAGTATTATGGATTTTCCCTCTCAGGCTGGCTTTAAACTACAATCTCCAGATCAAAGCCTCCTGGGTAACTAGGATTACAGGCATGAGCTACTACCCCCTGGTTGTTTTGTTGTACTTGTTGTTGTTGTTTTTCTCAGTCATGAGGCTTGAACTCTGGGCCTAAGTGCTGTTCCTGAGCTCTTCAGCTCAAGGCAAACATTCCAGCACTTGAGCCACAGCACCACATCTGGTTTTCAAGTGGCTAATTGGAGATAAGAGTCTCATGGACTTTCCTGCCTGGGCTGGCTTTGAACTGTGATTTTTAGATCCTCAGATCTCTGAGAAGCTAGGATTACAAGTGTGAGACACTGGTGCTTGACCTACCACCTGGTTTTAAAATGTCTTTTTAAAAAAGTATAGGTTGCCAAGTACTCATGGAACATGCTTGCAATTTCAGTTACTGAGGAAGGAGACATGGGGAAGATTATAGTTTGAGGCCAGCCCACAAAAACGTTCCTGAGATCTAATTGCAATCAAGTACTTGGTGTGGTGGTATGCACCTGTCATTTCAGCTATGGTGGAAAGCATAAATAGGAAGACTGCAGTCCTGACCTGCCCAGGAAAACAATGAGACTCTACTTCCAATATATTTGGACAAAAAAGGCTGTGGGTGTTGCTCAAGTGGTAAAGCACCCATCTGCCAAGCAAAAGCCCTGAGTTCAAAACTCTAATACTGGTCCCCTTCAAAAAGCTGGTTGAATATATGCAATGCTAGCCACTTTTCACTATTGTTTACTTTTTAAATAGTTTTTTTTTTTTTTTGCCGGTCATGGGGCCTGAACTCTGGGCCTGGGTGCTGTCCCTCAGCTCTTCAGCTCAAGGCTAGCACTCTACCACTTGAGCCACAGAACCACTTCCGGCTTTTTCTGTTTATGTGGTGCTGAGGAATCAAACCCAGGGCCTCATGCTTGCAAGGCAAGCACTCTACCACTAAGCCACCTTCCTAGCCCCTAAATAGTTTTTTTTGTATTATTATATTTTATTTTGTTGTAAAGATGCTATATTGTAAAGATAAATCTAATATTATGTTTGCAATAAATTGTTAGAAATGTAGATTAAGGGAATCTGGATCAGGTATGAAATGATATATGATAAAAGCAAGACTCATTGCAATGGGTTCAGATAGAAGGCTTTGGAAGATAGGCACATAAAATAAAATTCAAGTCTTTAATGATATCTACTATGACTGAAAAATTGTGCAAGGTTTTAGCGGTGCTGTGCAGAAAAGCAGAGATCACAATTTTATAAAGAATATGCATATCTGTCATGTAAGAGTCCGTGGTTATGGCAAATGGTGACAATGGAGATAAGGATGATTTGGTTAGATTTGGGTGCTGGTTTGAAGAGGTCATGAGGAGACAAAGGTAGTTTTCAAACGGGAGTGGCAAGACCAGAGATACGTTGAATCTGAACAGGTAGGGAGGAAACTGATGCTCAAGTTGAATGTGAAGGAAAGTCTCAGAATCATAAATCATGGTTATTAATTGCATGCGAGGAAGAAAGAAAATGGTCTCCAAAGGAAGACTTAGGGGATATTAGTGTGATGATAATAGATCACTCATGTGACCCAGGGGAGAACCTTAAAGACTGGGTGTTGGATGGTTGTCTGAATCTCCAGATCAGAGAGTCTACTCACTGTATAGAGGTAAGAGCTGAATGTGGGAACTGGAGGGAGAGTGGGGTAAAAGCAAGTAAGTGAGGTCTGGACTTTGAGTAATTTGTCCTATGGTTAGAGAGTGTCACACGGGGTCTGGTTATTCTCTGTATTTCCAACCTCAGGGAGTATGACACCATACCGAAGTGACTGAGGATGAGGATGGGGCAGCTCAGGTTTCTTGTAGGGAACTATATCATTACACTGTGCAGCCAGTGGCTAGCTTTCCTCCATGCGGACAGATGATCTACACCTCACAATATAAATGACCCTACTGGTCATTCCCAGCCTTTGCTTTTTCTTTTCCCCGGTTCTTTCCTAAATGCACATTTGATTCTTGATTTACTGTTAGAAATTTCCTGTGTAGTTTGGAGCTGAGAGCTAGGGGGTCAGGTTTTGTGGGGATTGAAACACAAACAAACCATTCACTACTTCCTACAATAGTCTCAAATTCATTTAGGGGTCAGAGCGTGTCCTGTGAAACTACCAAGAACACCCCCTCCTTCCATTTTTACATAGAACCCAAAGGAAAGCATATTTGAAGAACATGAAATGCCTCCTGGAATTATTGAATCCTACTGTTGACCAAGAACATTAATGTCCTCAAACTTAAGAATTATATTTAAAAGTAAACATTTAAAAAGATAAGTAAGGTTAACTTTGGGAAAGAAGTTATGGACTAGGAGTACAGAATAGCAAAACAGAGTCTAGATCAAGTATAAAGCCATCAACAAAATAAGGTCCTTCATCAGTGAGCATTCCAATTCAACTAATGCTGGTCAAACACCTCTGTGGATGGAACACAGAAAGCATGGCCAGGATGTAGGAAAGCATTCTAATAATAATTGAACATGATTCCTGCACTCAGGAAATGAGAATATGCACCAAGGGGAGAGCTTCTATAAAAAAGTAATAACCACCACCATGACATTGATTGACCATAATAACCCGAGTCTATTTGCAAAGTAAAATGAAATGTTGACAAGTTGGGAAAAGCAGTAGAAAGAGGCAATGCAGTTGATTCTGCCTAGAGGATCAGTTTTCTCAGAAGTGATATTTGAATGACCCCTTGAGGGTAATAATTGGGAGCACAGGGCTGATGGTGGTGATGGTGATGAGCATGAAGAAGAGGAAAGTTAGCATCTAATGAGTGTTTATGATTTACCTGACTGTGTAATATGTGCTGAACATGTTCTTAGTTCCTAGCATTTTAGGAGTTAAGGCAGAAGAAGGGGACTTCAGTTGATGAGAAAGCATGAGAAGCACGTTGCGTGTCTGTGCACGTGGAAAAGGGCCCTTTGGGTGTGTTCAAGGTTGAGTATGCATGGGGGGGTTGTTTAGGTGGCGTAATTCCTTAGAAAGCCAACATCAAAGTTCAGCAAAATAAAACACAAGTGAGCGGGTCCTCCAAAGGGTTGGGGTAGGGGTCAAGGGGAAAGGGTTAGGCGAATGGAGAGAAGAAAAATGGAGAAGTGCAGAAGCAAAACAAAACCCCCACAAAACAGGGGAGGGGTGAGCAGGGGAAGGATGGGTGAGAATGGTAAAAAGGGGTGAAAAAGTTCAAAATACATTGTATTCATAGACTGCTTTGTTAAAGGGCAACTCCTTTGTACAACTACTTAAAGATAATTTTTAAAAGATCAGAAGAGGGATAGAGCTCTCTAACTACAGCATGAATTAAGGCTCACTGGGTATTTGTGGAAAGCTGACCCTGTTTAATTTAAGAAGGACAGAAATTGAGATGTGTGCATCTGCTTTCCAAAACCCTAGAAAAATACTTTCTCCCGTTGTCTAACCTTACATTTACAGTTTATGATGGAGAGAAGTAGCCCATTGTTTGGGTGACTCCAGGAAAGATGGATTTGGTGAGGGGCAGGTATAACCATCACAAGCAAAGGATGGTTGGTTCTTCATGGGCAAAGGAAGTACCAGATAGAACTTTCTTGGATGTGATATTCTTTTTCACTTTAATTCACATGCTACCTAAGGCTTTTGGGATTCATTTATTTTTTTTTCCCTGGGAATTCCACATAGGCTTGAAATAGCTATAAGGAGCAACAACATTTTTCTAACAAGGACATTTTTAAAAATTATTTTTAAGATTGATTCGAAAGTCTATTAGGCAGTGAGAGGGGAAAAGCCTATTTGTGCTGAAGGTATCTTTGTGGGAAAAAATTTGGAGAATTCTAATAGCTTTGAAAGAGTTAGAAAAAAAACCAAGAGAAAAATAATGATCCCAGAAAGTGATATTACATTTTTAAATCAAGCTGAAATGTCTAAGAGATACTGGTTGTGGTCTTTTTCTTTAAAGTATGCAGTTATTTGGGGAATGGGGAGGGAATGTATGTGTGTGGCAAGAAGGTTCAATCTGCTTGATAAAGCTCACTAACTACTTTATTCCCGTTGGGCTGAGTCCAGGGGAGATTAGAAAGGAACAGAAAGGTTTGTCTGTAAAACAATTAGCGACTTACGAGGAATATTATGTTCTGGTGTTTAGTTTTTTTGGGGAAACTCAAGCAAAATGATAAAATAACAATGACAAACAAGTCAAACCTTGAAAAATTCCTATTTCCATCTGTGCTTGATTTTAGAGACAGTGTAAGCAGATATTTGAGACTTTAGGCCATGGTATAAAGGGTATTTGATCCAACATGCTGAACTCAAGGTATTTTCTTGACATCCTTAAACTTTCTGGAAACAGAAGAACACTCAGTTACCGAGACCAGACCAGCTCCCCAAGTGTTCAGATATCCATGATGTTGGATGTGTCACAAAAAGTTGTCTCAAAAGATTCTAGAGATTTCTTGGCAAGCTGTTAGTATAAGAATCAATGAAAAAAATCAATGTTCAACTGTTCCCTCTCATATTTACATTTTTAATCGATTTACTTATTTATGTATTTATTTTTTGTGCCTTTATTGGGGCTTTAACTTAGAGCCTGGGCATTATTCCTTAGCTTTTTCATTCAAATCTGGGGCTCCAGAACTTGATCTACAGCTCTGGCATTTTGGTGGTTACTTGAAGATAAGAGTCTCACAGACTTTCCTGCCCGGGCTGGCTTTGAACTGTGATCTTCCGATGGCAGCCTCCTGAGTAACTACTGGTGTGAGCCACTGGCGCCTGACTTTCAAAGTATTCTCCTTTAAACAACAGAATATGCCAAAAGGACAAAAGGAAACCCTTATCAACATGAGGAAACAGTATCTTCCCCTTGCTGAACACTTGGACAATTTAGGTAAATATAGGAGTTTTAGTTAAAAGTAATAGAAATATTTTATCATGTGTCAGGGGTCATCCATTTTGGATGTTTTGAGTTCCCTTATATTTCCTTGAAAGCCCAGAAGTTTTCCCCCTCTGGAACCCTTGACACTTCCCACAATATAGCAAATAACAAGAGAATACTTCGCATAGTAGAAACTCCCCTCCCCTCCCCAGTCTACCTCAGTGTTGTGTCTAATGTCCATATCCATTGCTACACTGTATTATTGATTAAATAGTTTGAAGATCCATGCTGTTGATATGTCAGTCAAGATAGCATGCTGAAGGTTGTTATTGCCAATTACTGTATATTTTCTCAAATCAGTGGCCCCTCCATTTTTGTGTGAACAGCTCTTCCTAACAGCAAAATTGTGGTTCTGCTGGAAGATGACAAACAGCTCTCGATTCCTAGGACTGTCCTGATTGCGTCAGGCATGGACATATAACTCAAGCCAGGGTGAATTTTTTTGTCTGCTTATTCTTATTTTTTAAACAGTAGTTGCCACTCTTATGAGTTTGCAGCTCTCTGGAAATACTGCCCCAAGCACATGGGGGAATCTTGTTTAAGAGGACAATCTATAGAAGTGTATAGAATGTGGGTTAGTTGTTTATGAAGCTCTCATTCTATCTCTATCTTTATAAAGTTTACCAACCTATTGATGTAGTTTGACTAGGATCTGTGTTATTTGAAACCAGAGTCTTGAGACTAGAAGCCGGTGAATGATAATTCTGGAAGGCACCCTGTGAATGTTCTACATAGAGAACCAGCCGGAAGGTGGTCCACGAAGAGAGAGTCTGGTTTTCTTCCCATCAGCAATTTGCGGAAGCACAGAGAGGAAGTAGTTGGGAAGATAGTCACCCCTCTCTGAAACCAGACTGGTGGATCCTGCCTGTCTCTATCCTCCATTCTTCCAACTCTAATTCAGTTGTGGCACTTTCTACTTCCTGATGCTAGATATATGAATTATTCATCTGTTATTAGAGTGAACTTTTCCCCTCTTTTGTTTCTTTAATTTGTCTGTAGTTCCTTTTGTTGGTTTCTATCACTAAGATGTAAACAAGGTTCTCAAAAATCCCATCCTAAATTCTGTCTTCATATGAGTTAATGTCACATAACTTTTATTGTACTTGTTATGTGCTAGACACAGTAATATGCATAAGGAGCCCTTATTTCTTTCCTGCAACAATTTTATGAAGTCAGTACTGGTATGCCAACGATTTTATAGATGGAAAAACAGAGGTCACAAAGGATCAAGTGATGGTACAGGTATTATTTGAGTCCCAAGCAATCAGATGATTAATTTGATAGTTACACTGAATAAAATGCTATGTGGTCATTAGATAGCTCTAAAAGTATGGAGCCTGCTCCTCACCAAAGCCGCCTTCTGGCCTCATTATTCTGCTGCATTCCCCATGACCTTCCTTAATCTAGTATGAACTGGATTTTTTTGGCCATTTTGAACTTCTAACCACAGAACATTGACTAAAGAGTAAGAACAAGAAAACCCTGGGAAGCCTCTGGGCATGTAGGACAGACAGACAAGCACCGGATACAAAGCAACATGCAGAGATGTGCATGTGACGACGGGAAGCCTCAGGAACATTTTTGAATGTTCGGAGAGAGCTGCTGAAGTCTGTCACTCAGAACTGTTTGCATGGAAATAGCTTCAATGAAAGATACTATTTTGAAAACGAACGTTACAACTTTGGGGGTAGGGAGGGAGGAGTTGGGGAGGGAGGAGTTGGGGAGGGAAGGGATGGTAGGGGAAAAACAAAGGAGGGGGAAACAATGCTAAATAGCAAACAGGCTCATTACCTTACTCATGTAACTGTAACCCCTCTGTACAGTATCTTTAAAATAAAAAATACATTAAAAAATGAACACCTAAGTCACCACATCCAAATTCAATCTTATTTTGATATAAATAAGAAATAGAACATTTGAGAATGTTTTCTTACTCTCAGTAGCAAACCAGGGGGCTGTGAGTTCGACCACTAAGAGTTCAAATCCATATAGATACTTACCTGGATGAAGTATTTGATGGAAAAATTATAACAAATTTTGAAATAAGACATGAACTTGATATAGTAGAAGACAATGGGTAATGAAACTATGCTTGAAATAGTTCCAGAACACTCCAAGGCAAAGACAAAGGATGGTGAAAGACTGGTGAATACTTTTGGGAAATGAACCCCGGAGAATAACGTATGCAGAATATGAATTCTGAAAAAGAGAAATCGGTGAAGATGTAGCCAATGAAAACATCAGTAAAATAAGAAAACTGCCTGGCGGAGAGAAATGATAAGAAAACAGAAAAAAAAAGATGATACCTCTGCTTGTATCTTCAAGGTTTCCAACACCATTTGTTGAAGAATGTTGTTTTGCTTGTGTTGTTTTCCAGTGTCAGAACATGTAACAGGGCCCACAAATCAAACACCAAAAATTTAAATAATTAAATATATTAATGGACAAATGAATTTTTTTTTGGGTCCGGTCGTGGGGCCTGAACTCTGGGCCTGGGCGCTGTCCCTCAGCTCTTCAGCTCAAGGCTAGCGCTTTACCACTTGAGCCACAACACCACTTCCGGCTTTTTTTTCTTTTTGCTTATGTGGTGTTGAGGAATCGAACCCAGGGCCTCAGGCATGCAAGGCAAGCGCTCTACCACTGAGCCACCTTCCCAACCCTGGACAAATGAATTTGCAGGTAATTTTCAAAAGAAGTAAAAGTGGACAATAAATGCCCAAAGAAATATTCAACATTCTTAGTCATAAATGAAATATAAATCAAAATGATATTGATATTCCATATATCCTTATCAGAATAACTGTCATCAAGAAAATAGACAAGAAATTCTGGTGAGGATGCATGTGAAAAAGGAACCCTTATTCACTGTTGATAGGAACTTAAGTTAAAGTCTGTGGAAATCAGTATGGAGATTCCTCAAAACACTAAAAATGGAACTATTATATATCCTTGCTAAATCATCCCTGGCCTTGTGTCTAAAAGAATGTAAGTCAGCATACTTAGAGATACCTGCTCATTCACCTTTATTGTAGCATGATTCACAATAGTCAAAATACTGAATAACCCCAGGTATGCATCAAACAATGAATAAAGAAAATGTGATATATACTCCCAATAGAATATTATTCAGCCCTAAAGAAGAATAAAATTATGTTTCTCAAAGGAAAATGAATAGAAATAGAGATCATTGTGTTAAGGGACATAAGCCAGACAAAAAGAAAAATATCAAATATCTTCTGTCAAACGTGGACACTAGGCTTTAAAACGAATAACAAGAGGATTGACCATACCTTGTTGGGGCTGGATACAGTGGAAATGGGGAGGGTAGAAGGAGAGATGAAAGAGTGTGGTGAATGTGATAAAAATACATAACACTCATGTGTGAAAACCTAGCAGAATCTGTTAAAATTGTTTAAAAAAGCCGGGCACTGGTGGCTCACACCTGAAATCCTAGCTACTCAGGAGGCTGAGATCTGAGGATCATGGTTTAAAACCAGCCCCAGCAGGAAAGTGAGACTCTTATCTCCAATAAACCACTCAGAAAACCAGTAGTAGTGCTGTGGTTCAAGTGGTAGAGCACTAGCCTTGAGCTGAAGCACTGAGGGACGCGCCCAGGCCCAGAGTTCAAGCCCCACGACCAACAACAACAAAAAAAAAATTGTTTAAAAGAAAAGAGTAAGAAAAAGTAACAGAGAGGGTCAATTTGACTAGAGCACATTATAATCTTATATGGAAATATTGCAACTAAATCTCTTTGTACAATAATAAAAAACCCAAATTGTACTCTGAAAGGAAAAGGAGACATACTTTGAAAACACGTTGATAATAGCAAGGATAACTTTAATAGATTCATATTACAAGAGAAATATCACTCAGATTGGTTTAAATTAACTAGAATGTTAATAAGACATCCAGTGAAAGCAAAGCAAGAGGATTCCAAATAAAGCAATGGGCAGCAAAATGAGAGGGGAACATAAACAAAAAGAAACTAAGTAGCTGACACCAGTAGCCAAAAAAGTAGAAATTAAGGCAAAAACAGCCCCCAAAGATAATTCTGCATTGATGAAGACTTGGTTCAGATAATGAAGATAGGAAGGAATAAGCCTACAGGTTGTAGATAACATCTTCATAAGTATGGTTCAAACTTGGAACTCCAAGGAGAAATCATCAACAAAAGTGTACTAGATTGGAACATGTTACTATCTCTTTGTTAAAATTTAAATAGACAGCCATGGAAAAGGAAAAGGAAAACATGACTAAGGTCCAAGAGGCACGGGGTAAATAACAAGTTGAACTTCTTAATTAGTGTTACACTCCATGTGCTTACAGATGTGGTACCTTCTTTTCAAGTGACCTTGGAGCAGTTGTAAATATTGACTTTATTCCTCTTCTAAACCACAAAGAACATCTCAACCAGAAACAACCCCTGGGACCAAACAAAAAAAATGTACTGACCACTGCATCTGCTACAAAAACTCTAATAAAAAATACCTAATAAAGCATCGAGTCTTTAGCTGAGCTCTGGGTGGGCTCCGATGCTCCTCTCTGTCCAGGAGATCATGGCCTTGACTCTGAGAAAAGGCATTTTGTACTCTCTGCTGTTAGAATTTTCATCACAAGAAGAACAATCTGAAATCACATATCCTAATAGGGGAGCAAAGAAATTTACTGCAGCCAACTTTCGTTAGTTATATTAGACAGAAAGAAACACACCAAATGTTTTTAAAAATATGTACAACTATGGCTTTAGAAAGAATCTTATACCATCGTTCTACCCAGGTCTTGTTTGACAGAAGAAAGAGTGGACACACAGAGAGGAGAAGGTTTGCTCCTGAGTAATGCAGAGAGTAGTACCAGAGTCTCTCTGAGTCTAGAAACTTCTACTTGAGGGTGTATCCTAGAGCAAGAACCAGAACATACATTGTACATCAGGATCGTGTGATTAGTGTTAGGTTTGGGTGACCTTGTTGGGTTCATTTGCCTTGCAGAGCTAAGGCTGGCTGCTCCTAGCAGAGCAGGTCCCATTCCTCTGGTGAGCCGAGCAAGAACAATGTGGTTGTCATTACCAGAACCACAGGCTCTCCATTTTCCACCTCTGCCAGGTTACCTGCGCAACAACCTCTGACATCATTAAATGCTGAAGTCTCTAAACTGTAAACATGTGTTAGGGTCTGTTTTCTGGCACGCTCTCATGACCTCTTTTTGTCGAGGCTCATTTTGTTGCTATTTCTCCCCAGGATCTCTGACCAGTCTCCCCCTTTGCTCGGTTCCATCACCTGGGATTGGTCACAGCCCCAGCTTCCTCTCTTTGGCTGGTATGATGGAGATCTCTCTGCGTGAGAGACAGTCACACTAGGTAGGCAGTTACTTTCCCACATCACCAGGCCAAATTATGTTTTCATAACTGTTGTTCAAGTAGACTTCAGTTCCGTACCACACTGTATGTACAGAGCAGAGAAAGCAAAGATGTAAAAGTTGCATCTGCTTTTCAAGGCCCTGATCAACTGTTTTGAGGTGTGTGTGTGGCGGGGGATGACCTTGTTTTCAGTCATGAAATTATTAGCTGAGAATTTTTACGAAATCCAGTCCCTGTTGTGATCAGAAAAATCCTCATTCAGTTACTTACCCTATTTTCCCCGTAACAACCATTTCTTTCTTCCATGTCAGGAGTCTCTGGGCACCTATGTTGTGGATAAGCATCCACTGTTTTCCTCTTCCTGGTGAAAGGCAACAGGGGAAACTCACAGATCTTCACTGAGTCAGCTCTCTGGGCGGAGCATGGTGTGATACCTGTACAGCCTCTCTGGGGGTGGAGGTGCAGGGATATCTTCTAAAAGTAAGTCTGTCTTACTTTTGGTAACTTTCAGATGAGACTTCCTGCTGTGGAATAATTAAAAGCCAGGGAAAACAGGATGAAAAAAGAGCTTAGAAATCACCTCTAGCCTCTATGTTTCAGTTGCCTTTGGTGCATCACAAATCAGTGCAAAACACAATGGCTAAACAACTATGCTTCATTGGCTCATGATCCTGTGATTTGGATGGGGTTTGGTGACATGGTCTCTTTCTGCCCCCTGGTAGTTTTGGCTGAGAGCCTTGATTCTCTTCCAGATGGGCTGTCCTCCACATGGCCTTCCTCTCCATGTGGTTGCTCATTAGTCAGCTGTGTAACTCAAGCATCTTTCCTTGGATGGTAGGTTCCAAGCAACAGCTGTAAAGCCACTGCATTTGACTGGTTGCAGCCAGTCACCATAAGTGAGCCTCACCTGTAGGGAAAAGGAAATAGATTCCATTGTAGATGTGGAAGAGGAAAGGAATGATGCCATCTTTGCAGATAATCCATCCTCCTGTGTGTTTTCCAAAGAGCTTCAACTCCATACTCTCAATGCAGTAGATGCCAGGAATTGGGAGCATAGTTCTGGACTCTCCTTAGAATCAGCAGATAAGAACTTTCCTTGTCCTACTTTTGATGAAAGAATTAAGGGTTCTGCTCAGATTTATTTGGATGGAGAGAGGAGCAGAGGCAATGTGATATTTAGAAGTTAGGTATTAGAGTAACAAGAGAGGTATATATAGTTGTGAGCTCTTCCAGCTCACAACTCAGTTCTACCAGGTAAGCCAAGTTCATGTTTCTTGTAAGTCTCTCAGGACTGCTTTTTATTTTACTTTTTTACAATTGTTAAGTGATTATTACTAAGCCACTTCATGAAGACTAGTTTTGATCTGGCCATATAGAGCGTACCAAAAAGTGAAGAACAAAGGAATTCCAGTTCCATCTCTAGAAGCAATGTGATCACAGTTCCCTAATGGGCAAGAGTGGTAAAGTGGTAGCAAGGTAAAGGAAGCCATGCTAGCACACTGGAGCTATTTGTTCACAGACAGGGAATGCTGTGACCACTGAGGTCAGTCAATACAGCCCTGGGGACATCCTCAGGGATGAGCTGCATCCCTGGTCAGGTTCGGTAGAAGGTTGATGGAGCTGCTTTAAGAATGGTACTTGTGATGGACATTGTGTTTTGCTTGCTTTTGTAAGCTCTGGTCCAGGAAAGTAAAAACATCTGAAGATTGGTCTTATTTTGAACTAACAAGGTGAGGTTGGTACTGGTGGTACCTCCAAGTTTGGGGCTCCCTGTGTAGCCAGTCTAAAAGTGAGGCTCCTTTTTAAGCCTTGTGCTAGTCTTTGTGGATAATAGTAATGCACAGTTTGGGAAGTGCACAAAACAGTTCTTTGAGACTAGGGGGGAAGTCAGTTCAAGCCCTCTAATATCTGTTATGCATGCAATTGTTTCTAAGACCAGGAAGTCAATAGCTAGACTCACTAGCTATTGATGTCATGATGGAAATGTGACTCCGGTGGTACAGCACCTCCTTTACAAGCTTGAGGTCCTGAGTTCAAACCCTAGTACTTTTTTTTTAAAGTCAATAGCTACAATTCAAAATGCAAGACCTTGAAAAATTGTTCAACTTAGAGCTTCAGAGAAATGGCAGTGATGGATCCAATACCTAATTTATTATTTATCACTTTAGTCGCTCCATTGTTTGAACATATGAGCCTCTGCTATGAGGAGGAAATAACCATGAAGCTCAAAGGTGGCAGGCTTATGGCAAAAAATTCTTCTAATGCTGCTGCGATTGAGAAGCTGGAGAGATCTGAGGGCCAATGGGGTAAACCAAGCAATGATGACTAAGATGACCTTCCCGTGGGGGCTCTGCTGTTTGGACTAGCTTCCTGGGGCTGCTGTGACAAATCACCAGCAATGTAGTGGTTTAGAACAACACCAATATATTCTATTACAATTCTGGAGGTCAGCCAAGTCTAAAATGGGCTGGCAGGGCTGTTTTCTTTTGGAGACCCTGGAGGAAGATCCATTTCTTTGGCTTTTCCAGCTTCCAGAGACTGCCTGTATTCATTGCTGCTCGGTCTCTGTCACCCCAGAATCTATAGTGGTATATCTTCTCTGTGAGTTGGAATCTCCTGACCTCTCTTGAAGGACCCTGGTGACTTTCTTGGGCCTACCTAGGAAAATCAGGACAGTCTTTCCATCTTTGGTTGCTTAGCTTCATCATGCCTGAAAAATCCTTTTTGCTACTTAAGTCACAGATATTGCGGATTAGAATGTGGACATTGGGGGGAAGGTGATGTTATTCTATCATACCACTAATAAGGGAAACAGTTGTATTCATTGTAAATGTCCATTTAGTCTCTTTGCTGGACCACACATATCTTTTAGTAGAAGCAATCGTGCCAATAGGGTGATGATCATTAACTCCACATTTTAATCTTAATTTGCCAGATTGTGCTAGTCATTTCCCAATATGAAATGAGTCAAGTTATCAGCAGCTGCCCAAGAAAGCTGAGATCCAGAGTGCAAACTGCAATAACACCAAGGAGAAACAAAACAATCACATCTTAATTCTATGATTTTTATAAAAATATAATAAGGGTATAAATAAACGTCACTGGAGTGCAAATATAAACATTGAAAATAAGCCCCCCAAACAAAGGAGGAGGTAACAATGCTCTATAGGAACTGTACTCATTACCTTACTCATGTAACTGTAACCCCTCTGTGCAGTATTTTTACAATAAAAATATATTTACAAAAAGAAAAGAAGCCCCAAAACAAAACAAGGAGGAACTTGTTCTCAACTAAAGACAGACTCTTCATAATACATGAAAACCTCCTGTCTGATGTTTTACATTAGACAAAAGGTGGCTGATCCAGTGAGGACCATTCTACGTTGTCTGAAGCTGATTGGGCCAAGCTGTGAGTGCAAATGACAGAGCTGTGAATATACATCCCCTATGTCAAAGAAAATAAAAAGCTGCTGCTTCACAATTCATTTC
This sequence comes from Dipodomys ordii, assembly GCF_000151885.1. Lineage (NCBI taxonomy): Eukaryota > Metazoa > Chordata > Mammalia > Rodentia > Heteromyidae > Dipodomys > Dipodomys ordii. The sequence goes on from NW_012267236.1 coordinate 14,739,745, forward strand.
AATGAAACTCACCTGCAACTGGTGCAAGAGTCCTCTAGGATCTATGGAGCAAATGAAATGAAATAATGTAAAAAAAGAAATTAAAGATAGTAAAAATGGGGTAGCTGTGACGCTAGAAGCAAATGCATTGGCAATTTAAAGACTATTATTGTAATGGTTGATACTTGATTTTTTGGTTAGTATTGTTACAATTGTTACTGTTTTTTTGCCAGGGCTTTTGTACAAATGTACAATTCTTTCCCTAAGATTATTTTTCTCCAACTCCTGTTGCTTTTTTTTTTTTTGTCAGTCATGGGGCTTGAACTTTGGGCCTGGTGCTGTCCCTGAGCTCTTCAGCTCAAGCTGAATGCTCTACCACTTGAGCCATAGCGCCCCTTCCAGTTTTCTGGTGGCTTATTGGAGATAAGAGTCTCACACACTGTCCTGCCTGGGCTGGCTTCATAATGTGAACCTCAGATCTCAACCTCCTAAGTAGCTTGGATTACAGGTGTGGGCCACTGGCACCTGGCTTCATGTTGCTTTTAATGTGAGGTTTGACAAGAAAAAAAAGATATGTAATACTAAAATGGGTGGTCTCTTGAACTTTAAAGACACAGCTAATTCTCTTTATGGCAATGAACAGAAGTTGAGCAACAACTGATTGTTGTATTTTTCTTGAAAAAAAAAAGTACCTGTCAATAGAGGAGCACTTGCTCCATATTGAATGGGGGAGCATTTGGAAATTTAGGAAGATTTAGAAATATTTTGGTGTAAGTAACATTGGAGCCAGTTAGATGAAAAGAAATAAGTAGACATTACTTGAGAAGGAAAAGATGGGAAGGCCAGGCACAGTGGCTCAATGGATGCAATCTTAGCTACTCAGGTGATCATAGTTGGTGGCTGGCCTGGCAAAAAGTTCATGAGATACTACCCACTGCTCCTCAAACAATAGAAAGATGGTTATAATGGTATGCCTGTCATCCCAGCTAAGTAGGAAGCATAAAGAAGATTGTGGTCCAGGCTAGCCAGGGGGAAAAGGGAAAACACAGCTGAAAAATAACTAAAGTATAAAAGGCTGGGGAAATGGCTCATATGTTAGAGGACCTGCCTGGCAAGCAAAAGGCCCCCAGTTAAATGAGAGAGAGAGAGAGAGAGAGAGAAGATTCAGAAGAAGAAAAGCAAAAATGCATTAGGTTCACAAAGTTCTTTGGAAGCATATGTTTGCTTGTTTAACCAAATAGCCAGTGAAGAGTGAAGCTTGTTTGTTGTAGTCTGTGGTTGCAAAGGGGGCATTAGCGAGTTTTAGGAGGAGTAGAAATTCTGTTTCTTTCACAAACATTCTGAACCAAGATTCTGATTAAATCAGTCTTTCCTGATCCTTAACCTGGCTGGTTGGCACTCACCTGCTTGGTGATCTAATTGATTTAGAAATAGCCACTTTCAGCAAAAATGAAGTACCTGGAAATAGGCCCTGGTAGGGGATCTAGGATCTTTCCATTTGTGCAAGATTATTTTCCTTTTAAGATCAGAATTCTTTATTCAGAGAGGGGGGTGAGGAAGGGAGGGAGGGAAAGGGAAAGAGGAGAGAAGAGGGGAAGAGAAAGAATGAGATAGAGATAGAGAGACCGACAGACAGACTGCTCGTGGCTTTCTCATTCTCCAGGGGTTTATGGGGATAAGATTAGCAGGAAGGCCATTATTGTGGGAGCAGATTGGGGAATGGGAACTGATGCTGGGCATACAGCCCCCCTGGGCCTCTGAAGAAGGCAGGCACTGACACAGTCCCTTGTGTCTGCCTTAGTTTTGAAAAGAGGAGGTGAGAGGGCAAGAGGAGGTGAACTTTTGCTATGCAGAGAGACAAGTCAGACAATGTGAGTCGTAATTGAAATCATATCCCCAGCATTTTACTTTTCAAAAGCTGTTAGCCTGATCGAGGTTACATTTTCGTGTGACTACTATTATTACTGTCATGTTGACTGCTCTGGGCAGGGGCGGAAGGTTACATGTGGGCTGAGCAAGTTGGATTTCATGGGAGGGGCTGGCAGACCCAGGCCTCAGTCTTGCACCCCTCCCCTCCCTCTTCAGGTACTGGCAGTTTCCAGAGCAGTGAGCTGGCTGTGTCTGGATCCTTTGAGCTTCTAGCTCCATCCAGCATGTGGTGTAGAACTTCACCTTCTTTTCTCTTCCGTCCAGATCTTGGTATCATCAACATCTCTCCCCATTCTAGAGAGATTGATCTGCTTATGTGATTTCTAAATTGTGAAGCTGGCTCTCAAGTTCTTCCCTGCCAGAAAATGTGGGAAAGGCTGGGAAAACAATGAGGGAAGAGGTGACACTGTTCAAAAAGAAATGTACACATTACCTGACTTATGTAACTGCAACTCCAGTGTTCATCACCTTTATGTTAACTATTAAAAACAACAACAACAACAAAAACCTGAGCCAGGTGCTGGTGGCTCATGCCTGTAATTCTAGCTACTCAGGAAGCTGAGATCTGAGGATCTTGGTTCTCTATCCCAGGCAGGAAAGTCAGTAAGACTTGTAGCTCCAATTAACTACTCAGAAAAAGCTGGAAGTGGCGCTGTGGTTCAAGTGGTAGAGTGCTAGCCTTGGGCACAAAGAGGCTTAGGGATAGCACTCAGGTCCCAAGTTCAAGCCCCAGAACCTGCAAAATAAATTAAAACCACCCAAATAAACAACAACAACAAAAAAACCATACATACCACATGTTTTTCAGGGGAGCTCAACTAACTTAACTGTGTGTGTGTGTGTGTGTACCAGAACTAGGGCTTGAACTTGAGGCCTGGGTGATATCTGTTAGCTTTTTTACTCAAGGATGACTCTACCACTTGAGCCACAGTTCCCCTTCTGGCTTTTTTGCTGGTTAATTAGAAGAGTTCCATGGATCTGGCTTACTTGCATGGTTTTCCTTATTTGTAGTTGCTAGAATGTGCCTATAAATCTATAAGTAAACACACTGGGTGGTAAGCAAGCGGTTACAGATGAATTAACTGAAGTATAATAGACTCTGTGGAGAGCTTAAGTCAAAGCTCAACAAAACAAATATCAGGCAACGGGTACTTGCAACAGGGGAGAGGGGTAGAAGAATGGAGGGGAAAGGGAGTAGAATGCGGACAAGAATCTATTGTGTATACCACAGAACTGAGAAGAATAAGGGATGGGGTAGGTTGAAGAGGGGTGAAATGTTCAAGGGATGCCACTGATCAAGATGCATTTTATCCTTAAACTGCTTTCTTAAATGGCAAAAAACAATTCAATACATAACCTAAAACTTAAGAAAAGTAAGGGAAGGGGCTCGGGGGACAGGTTGTGAGAGGTGAGTGAGAAGGTTGAACGAGGTGACACTGATCGAGACACACTGTATTCATAAACTGCTCTGTTGACTGGCAACTCATTTGTACAACTACTTAAAGATAAAAGAGTCCCACAAACTTTCCAGCCCAGGCTAGCTTTGAACCTTGATCCTCAGCATTCAGCCTCTTGAAAAATGTAGGCATTGATTCAGAGCATTTTCCTATGAGGCTTAAAAGCACTTGTATAGAGTTTACAACCTGCCAGTTCTGTGGTGCCATAAGCCATACATTGGCGAGCAAGGCCTTAGACTCTACATTGGAGAAAGTCTGATGAGGCCTCTAAGTTGTGCATGCATTATTTTTTAAGAAAGAAAATCCAAGGAGAGAAAGCTCAAAGGGGCCCTCTGTATCCGCTGAGTGCCTGACCATTGGTTCTACACAGAAGAAAACCTATGAGAGGTGAGAAACATAATCCCGCTTCCAGCCCGGGGGGCGTGAGTGAGTGCCTGGCTTGAGAGGACAAGGCTGTCACACAGGCGGCCATCAATCACATGCCATACTTTATTGCTGCTGAAGTGCCAAGCCAGGGACTCCAACTCCCAAAGCTCTGATGGTGGAGAGTGGCAGGCAGGGTGAGGGAGCAGGGAAACCTTGGTCAAAGCGTGTCTTCTAGGAATATTGGGGGGTTCACTCAAAGGATCCCACGTAACACACAATGCCCTTTCCTTTTCACCTGGTATCCCAGGGCACTGACTACATTCTCATTTCCTGGTTCCCCATATTTCTAGTATTTTCTTTAATGCAAACCAAAGGGGTCGATGTGGGCAGGATGCAACTGGGAATATATGTCTATACCCCAGCATCTGTCCAACTAATATTGTTCTGGGACCTACTGTGTTCTAGACAGAAACTTCCCATGGTCTTGTCTATGAAGAAGTGAGCACAGACTGTGTCTACTCTCTAAGAACCCAGGTTAGCACACGGTAAACAATATGGCAGCTCTGACTGAGGAGAAATTGGTAACTTATGGAAAACCAAGGAGCTAAGGGATTCCTTTGTCATAGATAAAGCAACTCAGGCAGGAATAAAAAGAAAGTAGCCATAGTCAATCTGGCTTGTTTTGAATTGTCTTGCCAAATGCTTATTCACTCAAGAGGTTGCTGTATCTAGAGAACAGGTTTCTCCGGGCCTTATGATTTTAAGACATTTAGGAAAACCACGTGTCTTTGGCTATTGTATGCGTGACATGAGTGGGCAGGACGTGATGATTGGGTAACTATGAGGCTTCCTGGAGATTCTCTGGAAAGTAGCTGCTTCAAATGTATTCTGAAACAAACCGGACCAAACATGAGGGTTCGAGCTCACTGAATTGCATTTGGGGGGAGGCACTGTTGCATTTAGCATCCCTAGAAGAAAAATCCTGTTTTGTCATTCCCCCTGAAAACATCTGACTACAGTGACAACGAATACAATTACTAGAAGTTCAAAATGTTTAATGGGGCCCGTGGCTTGTCAGACTAAAATGCCTGTCACGTTGTCTCTCTAATGTAACCTAACATTCCTGCACAGAGTGAGAACTGTGAATGTTGTTTTTTTGGCTCCAATCTTGGCAGGTGTGTAACACGACTCCCGATAGCAGGACAGCAGATTACATTGAGCTATAAAATCATTTCTAAGGCTCTTGGCACCCAAACTGTTATTGCATGTCTGCAGGTGTTTAGTAATTGGATTAATGCAGAGCCCAAGGAATGTCTGCTCCCTGGCTCAGAGAAACATTGAGGAAAGACAAATTCATTTCAGAGAGAGACCTGGAATGCATGGTGACAGACCCGTGCTCACACATGAAGCCAAGATCTAAGCCCGCCCATTTCAAATGAACTGCTGTGAGCAGTCACCTTCTATAGAAAGGTTTATCCAAAGCTAAATACAATAACAATGGCCGTGTGAGTCAGGTGGGAAGGTGCTTCAACACCGGTTTGATCTGCTTCCAAAAGCAACTCAGACAACTTGAGCTTAAGCCTTCCTATCATGCAGCTCATGAGCCCTACAATCCTAGGTGTGTAATAATAACACTTCTTTCTAAAAGACCTTGGTAAACAGAAGAGGATGCTAAGCCTCCCAGTGGAAGCACAGAGACCACAGAGTATTTGGGATCATCGTGCTCTCACTGATTAATTCCCAACTTGATCATAAAGACGCAGACGTAGCTGGGAGGCAGCCCTCCGAGAACCCACCTGGTAAGGTGGCAAGCAGTGTTCAAACCCACTACAGCAGTGATCAACCCCTCTACAGCAGTGGTCAGCAGGAAGAAATGGCTGCTTGCGGGGGTATTTTGTCATTCCGGCTAATTGAAACTTAGGCTCTCCTCTGAGTGTAAGAAGGCAAACTCCCAGAGGGCCCTGGTTGGAGCAGATAAAACCTAATGGTCTGGCCTTACATAACAAGCCTCTTGCTCAGCTTTACAGCTCAGAAGGGAGGCGGACCATTTGGAAAGAGTCCAAAGTAGAAGGAAGATAACAGCCAGAAGGCAAAAGAATGGGTATTGCTTAGTTTAAGTCCTACAGGGGTAACATGTAGTTCATAAATATTGTTACAGTGAATGGTGAGAACAGAATGGGGCTGGAGGAGGACAAGAAAGAAGTCACGGTTTGTAGAGTGTGAATTTGAAGCCGAGGGTTTGAGTAGAAGACAGAGGAAGGCTTGAGAGACTGGCATGGGAAGGATGGAGCTTGGACCAAATGGTTATTTAGTCCATAGAATAGTTATTTGGTCCATAGAAACCAAGTGACAAGAACCCCAGAATGTGTTGGGACTATGAAATGGCCATGTCATGTTTTCATTCTGAGTAATGTCATCCTGGAAACATGGCCAAGGGGCTGGTGCTTCTGAAGGAGATGACTACAGAGGTCATGAGACCGTGAGCTCTCATGGAGTGTGAGTGTGAGCTCTCCTGCTTGCACGGGGGCAGGGCCAGCCTATCTGGGACAGGGCTGGGCTATGTGGTGGACACAGGTCCACCTTTGGCTGGTTGATAGGCTCTTCTTGACATTTTGGCTGATTTCCCAACTTGCAGCCAGAGGGCAAGCATTAGACTTTCAGATTGGGTTACTTGAGGTTGAAGGTAAGTAGAAAGTAGAGACCTGGGATGTAGCTATGGTCACATATCCTGAAGACCTCTGAAGGTCTAGAGATAAGAATTCTGGGGCCTGTGGGACACGTCAGCGAAGAAGGGGACTGAGAGGTAGTGGGTAAAAATGGAAAGGAAGGCAGTAAATAACAAATGGACAATTAAGCAACTAATTAACAAACCAATAACTGAAATAGTAAGCTGGTATCTTGGGATAGGGCAGCGGTCTGTTTAACACCAAAGCATCCAGAACCTTCTTTACTATATCCATGCAGGTACAAGTGGGGTTGTGATAAAGGTCAGAGAAGGAAAATGGGCTATGGACTTGGGTGGATGAGGCCAAAGCCTAGAAAAAGGGGATTCCATGTGGGTCACTGGAAAAAAGGGCATACAGTGGGTGAGTTGTGTAGTAAAATGGTATTTAATTGATTGTAGCATAATAATTTTTCTATGATCTGTTAGAAACATTGTTTTTCCAGGGAGAAAGGAGTTAGGAAAATCAAGATAGTAAAAAGAAACCGCAAGCCTAATAAGAACAGGAAAGCTTAATTTTAAGTCTTCATTCAAAAGTTGAAAATGAAATTATGACATAGCTATTTTTGGAAAGTCCAGAATTACATTAACCTCTGAAGTGAAACCAAGAAGAAATCTTACAGACTGCAAGTTTGTCTTCCTTAGTTTACTGCTAAGGAAGCAGAGACCAGACCCAGACTTATTCCTAGTCACAGAACTAGCTGGACTTGAATCAGAGCTTCCCAGGGGTGCTGAAAGCATGCAGGAGAGGAATGTGAGGGGTGAAGATGGTTGAGTGTGTTCCCTAAATTTCAGGTGTGGATTCTGGGCTGTCAGTGCAGCAGAACTGAGACATGGTAGAACTTCAAAGAGGTAGGAGGGACTGTTGGGAGATTGGATGGATTGAAGCTTTGCTCTCAGGAGTGTTTACTGCTTTTTTAAGGGACTTCTGGCCAGAGCAAAAGAAGACTTTTATTGAAACATGGCCTACCCTTCTGAATTCCTTGGTATCTGGTCCTGCTATGTGAATTTTATCACTCTTTTTCTGAACATGGACATCTCCTTTCTATTTTTCAGCCAGGTTATAATATAAATGGTGTGTGTGTGTGTGTGTGTGTGATGTGTGTGTGTGTGCGTGCATGCATGCACACATGCAGGGGGAAGCGCTGGTCCTATGTTCTTGGATCTCCAGAACTATAAATTAAAAAAACTTCTTTTCTTTATGAATTAGCCAGGTTAAAACCTGAATTGTCAAAACCAAGAGAAAGAAAGCCAAGAAGGCCAAGTTATATTCCTAAATTAGATTAAGATGTTTCCTGATTAATAGTCTATAGGGTATTTTAATAAGTATGTTAAACTGGATCACAAGGTACATTAGTAACATCTACAACATGTAAAAACAGCTGTTTAATTAAATTAGCCATACATTCTTCTTTATCATCCTGTTTGCTCCCCCTTCCCCGCTTTTTTGGGTGCCAGTCCTGTGTTTGAACTCAGGGTATGGCCACTGTCTCTGAATTTTTTTGCTTAAAGCTAGTGTTCTACCACTTGAGCCACAGCTTCACTTCTGGATTTTTGGTGGCTAACTAGAACTTTGAGTCTTTCCTACATCAAATACTGTATTTGATGTTGGTATAATTTGGGAAGCGGAAGGGAAAAAAAACAAATTGTTTAAATAGGGATACAGGTGGACCCATTACAACAATGAGATGTACAAGACACTATGTTGAAAACCGAACTTTACAATTTAGTGGGGGCGGGGGAGGGAGATGTAGTTGTGGACATAGGAGGGAAGGGATAGTAGGGGGAAAACAAAGGAGAAGGCAATAATGCTTGATAAGAAATGTACTCACTACCTTGCTCATGTGATTGTAACCCCTCTGTACAGTATTTTCTTTCTTTTTTTGGGAGGGGTCCAGTTGTGGGGCCTGAACTCTGGGCCTGGGCGCTGTCCCTCAGCTCTTCAGCTCAAGGCTAGCTCTCTACCACTTGAGCTACAGCACCACTTCTGGCTTTTTTTCCTGCTTATGTGGTGCTGAGGAATCGAATGCAGGGCCTCATGCATGCAAGGCAAGCACTCTACCACTGAGCCACCTTCCCAGCCCCTGTACAGTATTTTCACAATAAAAAACTTATTTATAAAAAAAGAGTCTTTCCTGCCTGGGCTGTCTTCAAATCCAATTCTTAGATCTCGGATCTTAGCCTCTTCAGTAGCAGTGTGATCAACTGGCGCCTGACTAAAGCTTTTTCTAAATTCAGAAATGTGACTCAAGCAAATTTTACCCAGCTCCTCTATTATGCCAATCATTGACATTTTCCTGTTCTCAGAAAAAAAATACTCTAGATACAGGTTTCTTGTTTCTTTCCTACCTTGGCAAGCGGGACATGTTAGGGGGTAAAATGCAGAAAACTGGCAAATGTCCATTTCAATCCACATTAAAAACTACAATCAATCTTGCTTTTCTTTTTCTCTAAAATAAAAATAAATGAAAGAAGGAAGTCTCGTCTAAATATAAAGTTGAATCTTGACATTCTCCAAAGGCTTCTTACCTCCTGGATCACAGATAAAAAGGATCTTTTTTTTTCACATATATAATCCAGGCTCATCCTATAATTCTAGCTACTCACAAAGTTGAGATCTAAGGGTTATGGTTCAAATATGGCCCTGGCAGGAAAGTCCATGAAACTCTTGCCTCCTATTAACCAGTAAAAAGTTAAATGTGGAACTCTGACTCAAGTGGTATAACACTTGCCTTAAGCAAAAAAAAAAAATGTAAGGACAATGACCAGGTCTTGAATTCAATCCCCGGTACTGGCAAAGACAAATATTACACTCCCCCCTCCTCCCCTCCCCTCCACCAGACCTAGTTTTCCCAGAGAGAACTCTAGGACAGAGAAATCAAAGTGAAGGATGGCTTCCTTCCCCTGGGAAAATTCCCCCCCACCCCCACCCCAAGCTATCACCAAGAGGACAGAGGCAACATCTGAGCCCAGGGATCTGAGTCATCTGAGTCAGGAAGCAATGATCCAAGAGAAGTTGGAGGTGGAAGCTAGAGTCACATGCTCTCTTCTACTTACATTCTACCTAGTGAGGGGCTTGGCAAGGCTGCCTCACCTTCTTTCCATCGTCTCCAACTCTAAGGCTGAGGAAGGTACAAACTCAGGAGTGTTGGTGGTTGACTGATTGATTCAGTCATTCATTCACCACTCCAAAAGTCCCAAATCCACAGCCAAGGCTGGGAGTACAGAGATAAATGATGTATACTTACAGCTTCTAAGTGGCCTCCAGTCAAAGGGCCCAAGAAGAAGCTGCCTCTTGCAAAATGTCATAGAATTCCAACTGCAATTAGACTTAGGCTTCCTTAATCATTATTATGCATTGTATCCATCTTTCCTAGTGGATCAGAAATACCCATTCTTACAAGGTGATGGAAACAGATAACTTGCCTAATAGAGAGTATGGGAATTAGGGTATGGTTCTATCTCAGTCAGCCCCAGGGTAGGGAAAATGAGACAAGAACACAAAAACCTAAGGAGGTGCTCACTGTCAGGGCCATGCAAGCCCAGGGTCTCCCTGGCTTTGGAGTAGACAGATATTTTGTGCAAATCTGAAACCTTCTGATCCTCAGTTTCCCATCTGAAAATCGTAGCAGTGTTGAAAGTTAATTATATGATGTTTGTGATGGTATAATCTAAAAGTGATGTACAAGCCACATTTTTTTAAATCAATAGTAGCAAGGATAATTTCTGATGATCATTTTCATCAGGCATTGAACAGTCTTTGTGATGAATGTAACACATGATGTGGAAAAGTAAAGAGAAAAAGAGAAAGATTGGGTTCCGTAGTAATTAAACTCAGTGAGATTATAAAATGTTGGGTCAGACTTATATTTTAGGGCTCTCGCACATATCCCCCTTTAAAGTTGAAAGTCTCATTTTTTTCCTTATTTGTGAAAAGGCAATAATTAGGGTTGTTATTAAGGATCGTATGAGCTAATGCATGTTGAATTTTCATACACTGTAGTGTATGATATGCAGAGTCCTACATCAATGGAATCTGTTATTGTCATATAAGGACAAAATAAAACCACTGGTATCTCGTGAGATTCTTGGTTTCTTTCAATTTCTATAGTTGAGAGTAGATTACACAATTTTAGATTATAATGGTATTTTCCTTAGAGCTTTGGTTTGTAGGCAGACTTAGGTTAAATAAAATCCCCTTCTTTTCAAAATCTCTCTAGAACTAAAACACTATGCTATAAATATTTGAAATTAATAATCAGGCATTTCCCTTAAAAAATAGAACTGGTAACTACTTAGTGGAATCAGGTTTGGTCTTTCTATTAATAAAGAGATTTCAGTATTTTTCTTACATATTTTTTAAGTTGGTAACTCAATATTTATTTTAGAAAGCCTTAGGGCAGGACTGGGGATGGTTGTGGTGAGCAGGTAGTCAGTAAAAACAACTCGGAATAAAAATAGAAAGGGATTAAGTAACTTGCTCAAGTTTACAAGATAATAATAGAAGTAGGGTTACAAACCCAGACCTGAAACACTGCAGTACCTGAGCAGAGAAAAGCACTTGTAGAAATGGACCCTATTGGAAGAAGTTTTCCATGGTTCCTTGCTAATTAGACAGCTTGTCAGTGGAGCCTGCCTGCCACCAGGACTCAGAAGCCAGTCAGTTATCTGGGATGCTAAGGACACCAGCTGAGCAATCCAGACACTTCAGAATTGAAATATGTAACAAAAAATCCTGAAAAACAGGAATTACAAATTCTTTTTTGCTTATAGTTATGTTTTAAAAACTTACCCCAAACATGATTAGAGAAGAATATACATCAGTCACATGTGGATGTTCACACCAATGTTACATAAATTATAAAACAGATGGAAAAGAACCAGGGTTCTACAGGAAATACAAGCTACTGCCTACATCTACACTCAGTAGGATACTGGGCGGCCACTAAGTCTGGATTTTATAAGAATGGATACAGATAGGCAAAGGTTATCATAGGAAGGACAAAGGTGGAGTATTGTAGTTTTATTTCTAGAAATGGGATTCTAGTTGATTTAAATTTTCATTTTAGCATGTCTCCATTTTCTTTAGCCTTTTATTTAAAGAGCATATATTCCATTCACAATGAGAACAAATGGACACTAAATGTTATTTACTAAAATGTAAAATCCCTCCACCTACAAGTTCAGTGGCTTTTGTACTTTCGAAGTCACACAGGGACTCAGATTATACAGCTACTTAAGAGATTCAGGCTCCAAGGTCCTCTTTGACTGGCCAGGGAAGGCCACTGGGCTGGATACAATTCAGAGTCACCTTGTCAGGTGTAGCATTGCTTCTCCTCTCCAAGGCCAAGTGCCCAATCAGATCTCTTGTGCCAGGGTCATGTCTCTGAATTGTTCTCCACTCTGTTCACTGCCTCCTGGAAGGGGCCCTTGTCTACGCTGATGGGTCCTCATGCTAGGGAGCATGGCATGTGTCTACAAGTGGACCTTATCCAGGTGGGTAAGCTACCACATGCTCAGGTTTCTTCTCCAATGGGGCACATCCTTCTGAAGGCAGGTAGAGCTTCAGTCATGCATGAGTGACTGTCGGCCCAGAATGAGCTGTGCACAGTGTCCTGCAGAGTTGAGGGCTTAGCTAATAGGTTCTGAGTAGTGGCAGTCTACAAGCTCAAAGGGTTTGAAAGGGCAGCTGTACGTCCTCCTTTATTAATGCTGTAAAATGGCTGTCACTACTATCTAGTTGCTTCTTTCCTGCTTGCTACTGTCCCTGGTAGATGTCTGCTCCCAGGAGTCGTGGCTGGTGCATGGGACAAGAGTGTGTCCGATCTAAGAGCTGAGAAGGTTAAATACCCTGAACTGGGGGGCCAGGTGGCTTTCTCAGCCCTGTGGCCTAGGAGGACAATGTCCTGAAGGACCAAAGTCCCCGCTCAGCTTCTTTTCCCCTGAGAGTGTGAGCTGAGCTGAGAAGAGTGCGTTGGTAGCTCAGGGCAGCGTTCAAAGCTCTGCCGTGCACGTGTTCCCTCCAGCTCGTTGCCTTCCTCGCTGTTCCCTCTTTGAAATGAAAAATAAAGCCACCTGTCAAAGCTGGTGATATGTTCAGACCTGTAACCCACACAGATTCAGGAAGACTTCAAAGTGGAAACTCCTTGGGTCTGATTACATTTCTTCACAGATGGTGAATTTATGCCCTCCACCCCCCCCCCACCTCCACCCCAACTTCTCTACTTTAAACTGAGAGTAGAATTCACAGTAGTGTTCCTTGTAGTGCGATGGAGAGAAATGCCGTGTTCTCTAAAATGTTGGGAGACAGGGTTTCAACAGAGATGAGCTGAAACAGCTTCTTTTATATATACCAAGCCTGAAAAAACATTTGCCTATTGGAAGACAAAACAGCCCCTTACAGAATGTCTTAAAATGCATAGGACTTCAACTTAATAATGGACATACTTATATTAAATAATGCCAAGGGTGTTGTGAGCAGTAATTGTAAAGCATTTTGCATGAGGAACTTTGTTGGGGATAAAGTAAGTGCTGTGTATGTGTGTGTGTGTGTGTGTGTGTGAGAGAGAGAGAGAGAGAGAGAGAGACAGACAGAGACAGAGACAGAGATATGTATTGTTTTCCTTTGGGTATAGCTGAGGCTGGCAGAAGGGAGGTGAATCTTTGTGGCAACTATTCATTAATAACTTGCTATCAGCTTTGTCAAGGGTGAACTTATCAGCTCACAGCCATTCAAAGTCTATATGATCTGGATCCGAGTTAGCAAAAGGAGAAAGCCACAAGAGTCATGTGATCATTTTATTCTGGAAAAGACTTGCACGCTTCCTTCTCACACAAGACCCACCTAAGTGTTGCCTCCTCTGATGCCTCCGAACTTTTGTGATAGGTGTGTTCTAAGTTATGGAACTTGGTCCTGAGATCAGACTGACTTAAAAGCGTAGTGTTTGTTGACTGACCCCATGAGGTTCTCTTTGCTTCTTCTCTAAGAAAAAGTCTATGTGGCCTCTCTGTTGTGTATACCTGCCAATTTCTGGTTTGTTGTTTACAGACACAGATAAAATATGCCATGACTTGGAAAAGTGGGGTCATCTGGGACCATTTCTTCCCAGATCGCATGGTGCCATTCATGTAAGTAGAGCACACCTGTCCTGCAGAGCATGTCCACCTGCTGGTAAGGGAGGGTCCGTTCTTTCATGTTTCAAGAGACTTCTCTTGTTTTCCAGGTTGGCAACAGATAGTAGGTCCTGCAGGAATGCCCTTTCCCAAGGTTCAGAGATATCTCTTTGTTTCCCCCTTTCTGGACTGTGGGGGTAGGTGTGATCAAATCTCCATCACCTCTCAGGGCATGTGGCTTCCACGTCGGGGATTCAAGACCCCTCTTGCCTCTTGGCTCATGACTTGCTCCTTCCGGACTCTTCCTCTGGCTCAGAAAGGAATGATATTGAATCACTCTTGACGTCCAGTTGGTGGTTGGTTAGGAAGTATCCCCAGACCATGGATTTCCAAGTCTCATTCTTAGAATAAGTAAGGAACTCTGAGAGAATGTTTCACTTCAGCATCCCAGGGTAGCTTGAAGATCCCCACTGCTACTTCCCCCTTCTCTTTCCTTGTGGTACTTTCTCTATAGCCAGACTGACTATCAACCCCTGACTATCAACCGTTCATCAATGTGGGGAGACACAATAACTGTGGTCCTCCGGGAGCTCACGGTTGTGTTGTGTTCATAACGGAGGCCGTTGCTCTAGTGGCATGTGTGAGGTGTGGGGCTGGAGTGTTGTGTTCTCTGCAGATGGCTTTGTGCTGCTCTGGTGTGGCTTCCTGTTTAGTGGGTAGAGCAGGTCCACGGCAGCAACAACACAAAGACACACATCAGAGGCAGATCCGCTTCCTGGGAGGCTGACGGGGACATTAACCATGGCCTTCCCTCAGAATTGCAGACAGTGCAGAGAGGCCTGATTCTGTACAGAAGCTGAGAATTAGTTTTGAGTTTCAGCAGGTTGCGGCCTTCCTTCTGCAGCCATTCAGCAGCTCCAAATACCTTAACCTTAGGATGCCTATAGATTTTGTTTAAAGACAACAAAATGACAAGTGCTGGCCAGGATGTAGAGAAAGAGGAATTTATTTACTAATTTTTTTTACTAATATAATCATTATGGAGAACAATATGGTGGTTTTTCAAGAAATTATAAATAGATACTATATGTTTTGATAATAGTTCAAAACTCCTACCTTTGGCTACATATCTAAAGGAAGTAGAACTGATATAACAAAAAGTACACTCTCCTGTTTATTGAAGCCTTTTCAACAATAGCCATGATAGACAAACAGATAAAAAATATATGTATACAATGGAATATTAGTCAGCCATCAAAAGGACAAAAGTCTTATCTGCTTCAACATAGATGGAACTACAGATCCCACAAGAAGCAAATTCAATCAGGCGCCGAAAGAAAAATGCCATAGCTGATGAGCTGAGTGCCTCATATTGCTAATTACTTAAGATGCTGCTGACATTTTTCACACTTGTTAAGGGAGTACTCCCACAGCTGATAAACATACTATCCACTGAATCTCAGTTATGAGCCAGACAGTAGAAGTCTTGCCTGCATGGTTTGGATGAGATAACTTTGCAAAGTCAATATGGTCATCCTGCTCCTTGGAGACCAGAAAACTCTGATGGTTGCTGCAGGAGTCTGAGTGTTAATTACTTGTGTGTTACTGTCGAGACTCTTCTGCTGTGAGCTGTGGGCCTGGAAAGGAAGGCAGGGTTTTGGAGAGGACCGATTTCCTGGGACTTGCAGGGTTGCTTCCTCCCCCGCCCCCCAAGGCAAGGCTAAGCCTCCGTCAAAGCTAGCTTCAAATGGAGTGATGACAAAAAGAGGACCCCTTGGACTTGTTACTCATCATGTGACTCAGGTCCCCAATATGGATTTAGCACAGCTGCATGTTTTTTTTCAATAATCTAGGCCAGATTAAAGAGAAGCACGTTTGAAATGTGTGCTTTCCTTAACAATGTGTTATCATTAGCACCTCAGGCACAAGTGGGCTTC
The DNA here is from genome assembly GCF_000151885.1 of Dipodomys ordii. Taxonomy (NCBI): domain Eukaryota; kingdom Metazoa; phylum Chordata; class Mammalia; order Rodentia; family Heteromyidae; genus Dipodomys; species Dipodomys ordii. The sequence continues at coordinate 14,755,248 of NW_012267236.1, forward strand.
TAAAATTCTGTTGGGAAGCAGGGTGAATGTTCAGTGGTGAAGAGCATTCACAAGATTTTTCTTTTCCCAAGTCTTATAAAAAATAAGCTTCAGTAGCTTATGTGTCCATCAAATAAATGAACATTAATTAACTTACACAATTTAGTTTGTTTCATTTTGAAAGTAGTTCCATGCTATTTTGCTTTAAAAATCTTAAAGAGATTTCCTGAAGAGATCATTACCACCAAGTTGGTACTGACTTGTGCAGGCAATAAAACAAATAAAGTCATTAAAAATAATTTGAACAAAAGGAGTAACTTGATACCATGCCTTCTACATTTGGTTAAAATGACATTTTTAAAGTTCTCTTTCATCTTCCTAAACAGATCTCTAGAAGAAAAAATGTGATTAATAAATTATCCTCCATAAATCTTATGATAACTATTATAGTCTTTGGAGAATTATGAATCCACATCTGGAAAAAGTATTTTATGTGCTACTGCCTGTAAAACAGCATGCCATGCATTTAACAAGTGCACGTTAGTAAGTAAAAATACGGTATGCCTTTGTGTTCATCCCTTTCCTTCTCCAAAAGAAGTGTAAGCCTAGTTTATTTCATAATAAAGAGTGCTAATAAAGTTTATATGACGCTGATTTTCCTCCCTTACTTTGGTGCTAATGCAGTTTCACTAGGTTGTTTGGAATGAGTTTTCTATCACAATTCAAGGAAACCTCCATTATATATAAAGCATTGGGCTACTGCCCTTTAGAAGCTCTGAATGGGCAGAAAGCAACTGATTCAAAGGAGAGGCAGACAGATCACAGAAGTACATAGAAGGCAGAGGAGCCACACTTCCCACTTGTGTGTGTGTGTGTGTGTGTGTGTGTGCGCGCATGTGTGCGCATGTGTGCATGCATGCATGCATGCTCTTGAACTTGATTCCTTTTATACGATTTTCAATGCATGGGTCTCAAGAGCTTGTGACTCCAAATGCAAGTCTGGCTCATTTGTGGATTTAGAAATTTGATTAACCTTACACATTTGCTAAATACAACGAGCAACGTACTTTGAGAGCCAACAATATCCCTTGGAAATAGAAAATGTTTTCTCGTTTCCAAGCAGCTGTTTGCAATAAGAAGTAGCCGATGAGTGAAAGGGAAGGACGCCATTAAGAGAAGGTAACCCCTCCAGGGTTTTATGGAGCTCCGTGCATGTGAGCACCATCAGTGATAAATATCACAATAGCGGTTGCACTGGGCCTGGTTTTATTTTCATGTGGATCCTTGAATACACTTTTTAACTCAAGTCACAGAACACATTTAATGAGCGTGGAAAAGCATGTGCTCAATGTACACAAAAGCAAATCCAGGAAAAAAAAGAAAAGACATGTATGTGTCTCATTTCTAGAAGAATAACTTACCAGAACCCATAACAATAACACCTGTAAACCAGTTTCTTTTGTTTGGACTTTGGAAAAGCAGCAGGCTAGACTCTCCTAAGTCGCTACCAGGCCTTCAGTCTCCAGAGAGTTTTAATGCACTTATCTTTCTTGGGCCTTGTTTCCAAACATTTAGGATCACCAGATTAAGAGCTTGATGCTGCTAGAATAGTGAAAACATTAAAATTCCTGGAGTCTGGCTCCATTACTTCATAGAGGAGTCTGAAGAGTCAAGAAAAGAAACTGCCCCAAAGCTAGTAGCAAGCAAAGTCAGGACTGGTCCCATGTTTCTGTGTCTTCCAATGTCTATCCACTCTAGTTGGCTCAAAGCATTCCTAGCTTAACAAAGGAGCTTGGAATTCGTTCCCTTACAGATAATCAAAATCATCTCATAGAATTCCATCCCCTTTAGTGATGTAGTACCTGGTAGCATGATTCATAGCATTATTAAATCATCAGTTGATCGGAACTGGATAGGTAAACCAGAGTAATACTGGTGCACTTGGGGCATGTAGAGGAGCATAGTACTTTTCTGATGCTTGCTCCTACCAATAACTAGATGTGCAAGACACTGTGATTCCCCAAACAGCCCTTTTCTTTATATATTTGTTCTAAAATAAGACCAGAAAGGTGGTTGCAAAGCGAACTTCTAGATAAAATGACATGTTAAAAAAAAAAACTTGTTTCTAAATGGATACCAGGACCTCAGTGATAAGATGATCTGATATTTGCTCTGATTTCTATCCAATGCCCATGGCTGTGACTGTATCAGTTAGGTATCCCTGTAGAAAACAACTCACCTCAAAAATTATAAGCTTAAAGCAGCAGCTCTTTAGCTTCTGATCTGTAGGCTGGTGATGCGTCTCATGCAAGCTTTATGATTCTGCTTCTGGAGTGGCAGGGGCTGTCAGCAGCTAAAGGTAGGAAGACACCTGGACACATGGTATGTTTTCCTGCACAGGCTACTCTGGGCAGCTCACATGATGGTTGCATGTTGAAAGAGGCAGAGTAGAGGTGATCCAGGTCCCTTGAGATCTAGCGTGGACATACTATTATGTTCACACTATTGTAATTCCAAGTCTCAAGGCCAAGTGAATGCAGGGGAAGGGAAACATCACTTTTGCCCATTGGTGGGAGAAATCGAAAAGCCACAGTGACGAGGAAATATAGCCAAATGGAGAACATTACCCATTTTTCAATTTACCTAAGTCTTATTATTGAGAACATTATGTGCTCCATAAATCAGTGGTGGTAGGACCTTTGGATTTCATGAACAATAAAAACAAAACAAAACAAAATAGTGTGGAAAATACATACAAGTATTCAAAGACTGACAATTTTTTAAGTAAGAACATTTCAAAATCAGATACTGGTCATCTTTCATTTCTCTTTTTCTTCCTGGAAAAAAAGATGTTATACTCTGAAAAACATTTTAAAAATATAAGGAGAATATAATCAGAAACTAAAGGAATGTTAGGCTTATATTGACATATTCTAGATCTAATTTATTGTTTTCATTTTATCTTTCATCTCTATGGGTCAAAGGGGAGGGTCACAAGGAGGGGCTCTCTGCTCTGTGGGTAGAAACTAAGGGCCAGTGGTTATCCCTAAAAAAATATTTGTGTTAATGGTAGGGTGAAGACAGCTACTCCTGCGTGGCTTGTACACACTGTTGGTGTGAATCTGAGTTCCAGACATGTCTGACCTACCAAAACCTGCACTGAAACAGCAGAATATTATCTTGACGCTCATCAAGCCCTGCATTTAATTTGTTAAAGTATCAAATGCTGCGTGGGTCTCTCAGTTTAGTGGTGTGAGGTTGGGGTTTGGCACTCCATCTCTGCTCTGCCCTACACAGCTGGCAGAAGGCATGACCCTTTAGTGAGCCCGGTTCTTACCTAGATGCTGAATGCTGCAACTGAGAATCCTCTATGAAACTGTTCACTTGGCAAAACATGGGTTTTCCCATCTGTGAAATGAGGTAGTAGTTAACACTTCTCTTTCTGTACTTTTGTAAGTATTCTTTTTTTTTTTAAAAAAAAAAGGTATGTGCAAAGTTCTTCACACCACCCCAGGCTCATAGGACACTCACTGTATGACAATTGACTAAGGGACCATTGGCTTGGTTTTGAAAATCAAAAATGTCTTATCTATTCTATTTTTTTCACACCAGTTCTCCCACCACTGGGTTGAGTAGAATGTGCTCAAAATCTGGTTTAACGTTACAATGATTGGATTATACTAATAAAATCATAACAATAAAAGAAGTATCAAATTATAGCAATATTTTCTTAAAAATGCAAGCCAGTACTTATAATTGGATACTTTTCTAAGATATTCAACAAGCATTACTCTCTGCATAATTTAATCCTTACTCCCTGTTTAGCATGTACCTCCTGTGGAGTCAGTAGTTCTCTTAGGCTTATCAAATACCCTGAGAAAATTTTCAGGAATTTATTTGGCAGTTTTTTCTTGCTATTAGCTTTTGTAATTGCTACCCAATTGCTATCCCTGTCAAAAAGTAATAGAAAAACATACACCTGATTTATGGAAGCCACTATGGAGTGGTAGAGGTAGGAAATCTGATTTTTTGTACACTCTCTCCAATTAGTGATCATATAGCTATAGCTTTCTTATTTTCTTAATGTGCATTGAATGGTCTCTTAGCAGCTATTGGCTAAACTAAGATTATACATTGAATTGCTTCTTGGATGTATATTGGAGTTATAAAGATTTCAATCATACTAGAACCAAGCAGGATTTAAAACTAAGGCAGAGTGATTTTTCAATAAGTCTATTTACATCACTCCCTGTCACCAACTCTTTGCCACTGCTCTTATTATCCAGTTGGCTTTCCATTTCTAATTCAGAGCCATTTCTATGAGAGAGGGACAGAGAGAAAAAGAGCATGCACAACCAAACAACAAATGGCCCCACTGAATCATGGGACATAATCTTTACTGGTGACATAACACAGTGTCTTTCCCATACTGACTCATAGGATTAGTTTTCTAACCTCTGTAGTTCCCTTTTCTCCCAACGTTATGAAGAACAGCAATGGAAGAGTTAACTCTTTTTATGTAGCTGTGATACTGTTTCCTTAGCATTCCCAAAGAGAGACTTTCTGCCAAAAAATTAATCTCAAACTTTTCTGTAGCCAAAAATATCACCTCTGCAGCTTTCTTCATGTCAATGGTGTCAATGTGTTCTCCTCTTCCCTCTATACTTGCCTCTGTACATATGTATATATCGAAAACCTTCTGGGCAAATGTGTGCATTCATACGTGTTCCATTTCACTCTCTTTTCATCCTTACAATCTGGTGTTTAAGAGTCTCATTCCAAGCTATTGCTAGGGTTGTTTCTGTGTCAATTATTCATTTGGGGATAAATAAGATCATACCAATAAATAAAACTGAGAAAAATAAAAGGAAGAAAGATGTGCAGATTAAAAAATAATGTGAGCGACACATTATGAAACTGTTTGCAAGTCTATGGTTGGGAATGTCCTGGTCTTTCTCTCTCTGTCTCTTTCTTTCTCTAATGGCTTGGGGAAAGCCAGTGGATTATAGTGGTTATATATGTCTGACCTTTCATTTGGATTGTTAAGCTTTGTTTGGCCAGTAAAACTTGGCATCATTTTATTATTTTACTTTACTCAGAATGACGAATACCTCTGTGATGAGGCGGCATGCTAATCCCTTACTATACAGCAAGCCAACCTTAAATACTGTCTTCTTCAAAATGGAACTGACCTCCATGGAACAGAAAGAAAGTGGTAAGAAAACAAAACGCCTCCCTGAAACAGAACCCAGAAGCTAAAACAAGCCATTCCCTTGAGGATTGGAAATGTTTCCCTTTGAATTAACTTGGACTTGTGTGTGTGATTTGTTTTTTTTTTTTTTTTTACCACTATGAGTTTAGCAGTGGGAACTCGATGAGGATGCCCATAGTTTCATTTGCAGATGGTTCGAAAGTCCTGGGTGCCTTCCCAAGCAACTGCCCATGTTGCTGAGCATCAATGCTCTTATAAAGTAGGTGCATTTCCTCCAATGATTGCTTATGTATACTTTCATCATACACTTGCATCTCCTGAAGTTAAATAGAACTCTGATTAAACACATGCACACATGCATGCGCTTGCATTCATAAGTGCACAAGTAAACACATACACATCCATTTATACATATAGATTTGTATATGTAGAAATATATACGATATAGATAGTTGCACATAAATTTGTTGAACAAATCTGTCTCATTTGGTTATGGAGTCCAGTCTTAAAGTGAGCCAAGGCTAGAGACGGAGGAGAGCTCTCTATGCTCCAGAGATCCAAGCGGTGAAGATGGTACAGATGAAGGTCAAAGGAAGGCTGCTGGAAAATTTCTTCTTGTTGGAAAAGATACTTATTTTCTTTCTGTTCAGACCTTTAATTAGATATGAACCACCTATATCACGAAGGGCAACTTTCTGAGTACAAACCCACTGATTTAAATGATCATCTCCTCCAAAGACACACTGTGCCCCCTTGAGCAGTTGTAGATGAGAAGCCAGCTTTTGAAAATGTTTTTTTGAGACATTGACATCTAATACCCTGCATGAGGGAGTATAGGCTAAAGTTTGAAGAAAGCATTGTTTTGGGTAGGAGAGTCTGACAGCGTTATGTGAGGTTCAGAAACCCAAATGCCATCAACTGAAGAGCTGAGGTCTTGGGTCCCCTGCCTTAAGATACTCTAAAGAATTCCCAAGCTCTGATCACAGTTTTTCCATCGCTTCTAAAGGTAACTATGTCTTACCTTTCCAGGCCTGGTAGCTGATTTTTTAAGATGTTCACAGAATTACATGTATATCTTCATGGAGTAATAGAGCGAATCCCTGTATCATCTAGATTCTAAAACATCATATCCCTAGTATTCTAAATTATATCTTTCCATATCTCCACCTGCCCATAACTTCTTTTCCTCCATGAGTTGTATTAGCTATCACCAAAGTAAATATAATCAATGTAATTTGAAATACATTTGCTAAACCCATAATTCTGAACATTAGTGGAACATGAAAGGTACATTGACTGTTCTAGCTGTCTTAATATTTTCCCTCTCAGCTAGATTCATTGTGTGAAGACAAAAGATCTTTTCCTGTGACCTCCCTAGGGGCCCTTTGCTGTAAGCACAGGAGTGACACTCCCCGCACTGGGGCACTGACACGCCCTCTTGTCTCTCTGAGGCACTCTCAGTGCTCAGATGAAGGGAGAGTGTTCTGACAAGAGAATACATGTTCAGTGGAGCCCCCAAAGATCTCTCAGAATCTTCACATGTTAAGGAAAATTGTCCCTCAGTAAGGAAAGATGTGGGGTAGCCAGCCTATGACTAGGCTAGGCTTTGTATAGACACAGTTGAAATGACTAAAATGGAGACTTTCATAACTGTTTAAGATAATGGCTGGTTTGCAGTGGTTAAAAGTTCAGTAGCTAAGCTCCTGGTTGTAGTCTAGAAGCTAGCAGGCATCTCTATACTAGAGTTTGTGTGTGTGTGTGTGTGTGTGTGTGTGTGTGTGTGTGTGTGTGTGTTTAGAGAAATACAGAAGGGGGAGAGAGAGGAGCAAGTGTGTAGGCATGTGTGTGTGCGTGTGTGTGTGTGTGAGAGAGAGAGAGACAGAGAGAGAGAAAGAAAGAAAGAGAGAGATCAGAAGCAGTTTTAAGGTCACGTAAGTGCACTGTAGCCCACTGTCCAGCCTGCAGTATTTTACCAGGTGATGAAACTTCTAGGCTCCACGGAAAATATAATCTGAGACTTCTTCTATAAATTCTAAGTGTTTGTTTCATTGTGGCTTGCTGGCACTAGGATTTGGTCTGTCAAGGGTATAATAAAAATGAACATAATGCTTTGAAATGCCAAGAAAAACAAATGCTAAACAGGAGCCTGAACAGGCTACAATATGCAAACAAGCCAAGGGAACGTTCGTTCCTCCAGCAGCAGGCTGGGCTGGGGAGCAGGGGCCATGTAGGAAAGAGGGAGGCCTTCGGAGCTAAGTACGCATGTGATTACAACTCGCGTGGGGAGGACACTTGCCCGACAGACAGCAGGACACGTGGTACATTTATCCACCTGCAGTTTTGCTGAGATTAATGGGCACCGATGACCAGTTCTATTTGAAAGTTTCCAAAGGGAATCGGATTCTGATGCCAAGATGCCTCAAAACAGATGGGCAAGCCTTTTCCATGGAGACAGAGCACAAGGTGAAATGCCACATGTCAGGAGAAGATATTTCAAACTTAATTCACAACAGACAGGGACCATGAGAAGAACAAACCAGCCTGCAGACATTGCTGGTGTGGATGTCAGAAGAGCCCCAAGCTCTGCTCTTTGCAAGATTGCCCCCTTTCACTGCCCTCTCATGTTTCCAGAGTTCACCTGTTGAGAAAAGCTAGCATTTGTCGCTGGAAAATGACACTGAATAATATGTTTTCACCCTCTGTGCGCGCGCGTGCACACGCGTGCGCACACACACATACACACACATCCTGTTTTCATGAATTCAGTGTGAGACCAATATGTCATCACTTTTCCTCAGTGTTCCACAAAGGAGAATGCATTCAGCGTTCTATTGGAATAGAACATGTTTTTATTCTATTTGGTGTCAATGGCTTCCATTTTAAGCTCGTGTTTTTGTTAGACACATTGGATTTTCCAGACTGGACTGCACATATTCAAATCCAAAGATGATAGGCCAGATGATTGGACTAGGGAATAGCCACTTACTCTCAGATTCATGTCAAAACTGATAGCAATAAAGATCCCAACATGGAACATGCAGCTTTCCCAAGATGGTTAATGCTGGTTGTGACTAGAGGCTCCGTTTCTTTTAAGTCCTAAGTTTGTGTCCTCCAGGACTTGGAAAGGGTTTTAAATATCTCTGAATCCACGAATGCATAGACTATCATCCTCCAAGCTCCAAGCTGTCCTGTGGTCTGGAGTTGGAAGAAAACAGTAGTATTCACGTATACTGAGAAGAACTTGCATAGGAAGTGCCTTACTTGGAAATCTAACCAGATGTTGAATAGAAATTTTTGCTAGGATATGTCTCTAATTTGCAAAATACAAAGTAGGAACAAGACATTTTCATATTTATACATTCTAATAGTTATAGATCAATGTGTTAAGTATAACAAATAAAAACATAGACCTCTTTTCTTCATGGCTCTGTACAAATTTTCCATAATTACTCATTAATTGGCATCATCAAATGTCATCCAGTAAGAAGAATGTGGGGCTTCTTAGCTTTGGAAAATATGGATTTTAATTGAATCCGTTTACTAATTGGCCATGTGATTTTTCTGTATCTGCATTGCTTAGTAATAAAATAGAAACAACAATAGTGAGTAAATAGCCATTGCTATAATGACTAAATGATATAAATATTAAAAAGCATTCAACTCTATACCAGGTACATAGAGCCATTTGATAAATGGTTGTTGAATTAAGAATGAATTGAAGCATGACTTTGAATTCATGTCTGAGTTCCATTGGTGATATGGACGCACAAGAGGCAAACAGTAGTTCTGAAAGCTGCATTTCAGACTTTGGAATGTAGATACAGTGTGGGTGGATAGTGTATCTGGTCTCTTGTCTGTCTCTTTCTTGACCCTGAGTGGTACAAACACTCTGCATGATAGGGTACAAAGATGAGGGACTGCCAAGGATAACATTGAGGCAGAGAGAGAGAGAGAGAGAGAAAGAGAGGTGGGGGAGGGAGAGAGGGAGGGTGGGAGGGAGGGAGGGAGGAGGCAATGCCACTGTCAGAAAATAGATGCTGGGCATTATTTTAGACACATGAGTGAGACTGAGATTGGAGTGGCAAGTGATAGGTCTGGAGTTGGAAGGTAAGAAGGGGTAATGAGCTGGAATTCTGTGCATGAGATGCTGGGTAAATGTTCCAGGAGTGTGTTAGATAGCTGAAGACAGAATCCATGATCGCTTTTGGTACAATGTCAATAAGCCTCACTTTAAGATAGTTGTCCACAAGCCATGTGTATGCATTTGTAATTATTAGAGGATTTATACAGACCAAAATTCCTATAGAAACTCTAGAACAGTATGGATTCCTCAGAGTTGCAAAGTTGAGGGAAAACTTTCTGGACAAGGTAAATTTGAACTTGGCTCCAAAAGAGGCATGAGATAGGAGTAAAGGCAGTTGCCTAGAAGACCTTGTGTTCTGGCTTTCTGTGATCCAGGCTGGCCCTGGCTTTTTTTCACAACCATGACAGCCTTGAGTTGCCTTTCCCTTAGATAGAAATCTCCCCTGCCCGGGTAGCTGCTTACCTGTCCTGGCCACCCTGTGTCCTCTGCATTTGGGATTCTCAGAAGCCCATCTATCATTTACGCCCCTCTCATCCATCAGTACTACAGAGAAGCTGCTAAATACATTTGGGATTCCAGGGATCTGCTTCATCACCAATCCCTGTACTCCAGGTTTTGTTGTTGTTGTTTGTTTGTTTTTTTCAGTCATGGGGCTTAAACTCAAGGTCTGGGTGCTATTCCTGAGCTTTTGTGCTCAAGGCTAGCACTCTACCACTTTAAACCATAGCTCCACTCCCGGTTTTCTGGTGGTTAATTAGAGATAAGAATCTCACAGACTTTCCTGCCTGAGCTGGCTTTGAATCATGATCCTCAGATCTCAGCCTCCTGAGTAGCTAGGATTATAGGCATGAGCCACTGGTGCCTGGCCTTCCAGTTCCTTTATAGCAGGCAACACCCACATCCTTTCCTATATTCCAAATCGTCTTCATCTTTCAGTAGACTTTATCATCTAGTTAGCCTGCCCAATGGTAAACCTTGTCTGATCAACCACTTCCCTTCCCAATGGCAGATTCTTATTTTCTACTCACAAAGTCCAGGGGCTTTCACTGAACACTGAGGGTTTATGCAGGCCTGCACTGAGTTATGTCGTGAGCTTAGAAGTACACAGACATCAGTTATAGGTCTATAATTTGTGTCTGTAGTAGTGTACTAATGGGAAAGTGTTCCGGAAACATATAGCCAAAACATATAGCCAAAAGAGAAGAGTGGCTTGCAGGGAGGTTTCGTGACTTGCATGAATCACAAGCCTGTCATCGGCAAACCCAGGGCAATCCACCAAGTCTTTGGACTCATGTTTTAGTGCTTCTTCGTGGCCATGTTTCTCTATGACCATCACCATCACAACACAAGCCAAACTAGGGGCTGTATCCTGATGTTGTGCTTATATTCCAGATAATGTGAAGGTTGGGAGACTTCAATGTATGCAAAGCTAGGGACAGGATAAATGCAAAGCTCAGGTACATAACCCTAGGCAGCCATGATGAAGAGAAGAAATTTGTGCCTTGTCTGCACTCATGGATACAAGCCAGTGTTTGGTGTCCACATATGAGGTAACAAATACCCAGTGGTTCTGCTGATAATGTACTCTGGGTCTCCAACCCCTGCTCTCCGATCTTCTTTTTTCCTGGCACCTTGTTAAGGCACCATTTATTTCATCCAAAACTAACCATTTTTCTCCTTCTTCCCCACAATACTTTTTGTCAAAATTCCTTCAGAAAAAAAAAGACAAGAAACTCTTTGGCTCTTCATTGTGCCCTTAGGACTACGCCACCTGAACGATTGCTGACCTTTGTATTTGCTTTAGGGCCTGATCCAAGATGATTTTTAATCTCTGTGCTGCTGGAATGTAGTTACTCATATGTCAGCTCCATCCCGCTGTGTGTTCCATCAACACCCCTAGCCCAGTTATCTGCAGGGACCTTGAACCCAGATGGGGAGCCTCAGATGGAAGCCAGGACGTTGCTTTCAGTTGGGACCATGAAAAATGCATATAAGATACAAAAATGTGAATTATGTGTGAAACAAACAAAGCACCAGGCACCATGGAATTCATGTCAACAAAAGCTCACTGCGAGCTGTGGCTTGCTTCTGAGGGGGACTCGGATGCTGGTGCCTGAGAAACAGTAGCAGGGAAGGACCATTTGCACAAAAGTTGTAGAAACAAAAGGGATGACCTGTTTTGACTATTGAGGCTTTCAAGTTCCTAAGCTCTCTCCTTTCCCATAGTCCCTTCTCCAGCATTTTCTATGCAGCTGGGCAGGTTGCTGATTCTTGAGCCAGTCTGAGCCATAAGAAGGAAATAACTGACAGCCTTGACATTGTGACATACTCAAGAGAAGACAAAAGATTGTCTAAAGGGTGGGTCTGCCTTTGAGTTTCTTGTTCACAATAAACTGACTCCATTTCTGGGTTGTTTAGATGAATGAATAAATGGCAAGGGTCCCAGGATAACTCATGCACTGAAATGTCCTTAAGTGATATGTTGTCATATTGCAATCACACAGCCTAATTATAATATTTTATAATAAACAACTATATGCCAATAACCAATTTATATGTTTTATGTAATTTAGTATACATACATATTTAGTATGAATAACATTATAAATCAATGTTATAATTAGGATTGGAGTGTAATGTATTCTATTTAATAGAAATATTCAATACAAAATATAAATTTTCAATTCTATAATAAAACATCATGTCTGTAGTATCCAGTATTATCATAATTGCTTCAACTATAATATTGGAGCTCAATTAGGGCAATCATTCCAATTAAAATATTAGATCTGGTAATCTATCCAGAATTTTGGTGTCAACCAAAAATAACAATGTTTTTATACTGGTTTCTAAGCTTGCTGCAGAAATCCAAAACTATCATTCCCTCAATGAGGGATATTTCTAGATGAAGCATAATAATACAGATATTTTTAAAGCAAATTATTTTCAGTTATTTAAAACAATTATCCTGCTCTTGTCCAGATTACTGCTGGAGGTACCAGCACTTTAATGCCATAAGCCACTTTATGAAGCATAATAAATAATAATCTCCCATTTTGTTTTAGAGGAGGTATACACACAGCTTTACACTGGCTTGCAGCCACCCCTACTACCCTAGAACTGCCTTCTTCAGGTACTCTGTAAGAAAAGAGCTCATATTGTCCCACTGGTATGACTTTTGTATAAGTGCATTTTCCTTTACAAGGCTCCTGAGATTTTGCAGCCTATGGGCCACAGCCTCAACTCCAGTCCACAACCACCACACTCATTTGCTAATGTGAGCCATGCAGCTCCTTACTCTTACTTCTTCAAAAGACTCCCAGGAAGTCTTTTCCCATGGAAAGTGAGCTGGAGGGCAGCAATCTGCCAGCCTTAGAGAACTGGAGTGCCCTAAAGCAGAATTCACCACTATGAAGAGCCCATATTTAATACAATTCCATTTCACTTAATTCAGTGTGTATTTAGTGAGTGTTAACTATCTACCAGGTTCTATCCTCATAGAGTGTCCCGGAAGGATATTTCCACTCTCATTTCTACACCAAAGCTGCTAGGTTATACCATGATGTCATCAGCTTACAGAGGAATTGAATGAGATACCTGCAGAAGACTTAACATTTTGTTGTAGTAAGTTTCATGATGTGATTTTTTCCTTCCTTCTTTCCTTGCATCCTATCTTCCTTCTTTCCTTTCTTCCTACCTCTCCAACCATTCATTATTCAACTATCTCTCCAGTCTCCTCTAAGTTTATGTCACGGTTGTTTATTATTTTCTTCATTAGAAGCCTGTTGGATTCTGCAAGTCCAATTCTGCACTTCCTTGTGGATCCTTCAAGAGTTTGGCCAATATGTTATCCCACAAACCTTTAAGAGTACTTCACAACTGCCAAATAATTTGGTAAGCCTCTAAGTCATGAAGAAAGGCTGGGCCACCCAAACTGGTTACTCAGGCAGCATACCTGGTCTCTAATAGTGTACAAGTTTCTAGGGATGCCAGAGGACTTAATGCATAATTTTGTCACTGGGTAATCTGCACAGTGGACAGAAACCAACATGGGGTGACCTTAGTGTCTAGATCAAGGGTGGGTTACCCCACACAGCTATCTCCCCAGTGTGGCTCTGAGGAAAGCCATGTAGTATAATGACCAAGGAGAATACTTGTAAGCATATGTACAGCTCTCTCTGGAAGACGAACAAGGAAAAGAGAGTCTTGAGGCTCCTTGCCACATCCATCCCATACTTGCTCATCCTTCACCCATGGACAACTCCCCCACTTGGAAGGCAGATGCTATGGAGAGGAGGACAGGAAGTCCATGACACCCTGAGCAGGAAATGGTAACTGAGATACACAAAACCCACATCCCTTCCATCTCTGTTGTTTTGTATAGATAAAAAAAATTGGAATACCAGGATTGGCTTTTAGCTTAATACTTTTGATAAGAAAGTAGAAACTCTTGCTCATGGTTTCAGGAAATATAATTTCTAGGACCCAGATTTAAGAACCTTATGCTTGCATTAGTCTTGTGATTAACCTAAGATCCAGGAATGGCCAATGTGGTATTTTTTTCCTGTCCATTTTCCCGTCTCTGGGTCTCTGACATCATTGCTGATTTCCCATACCACATTGATATCTTATGATTAACCAAAAAGCTAGCTCTGCTTTTGCAATTACAAAGAAGAAAACTATAGCTTCTTTTGTGAGATTTATGAGATACACATTCACTGTTAAATTATGGTGCACATAATCATAGGTTCCAAGAAGTTGGTCTTTGCTTATTTCAACCATCTTGAGGTGATATGAGCACCTGACCAAACTAGTGGGTCACAGTATTGGGGTGGAAGGTGGGTAGGAAGGGCTGTCCCTATCTTAGTTTTACAGCTGAGTGGTCTCCTGACCCTCTTTCCTCTGTTCTGACACTGACTTCAATGAATGGTCAAAGATACCAATTCCTCCTGGAGGAGATTAGTGAATTATTGAAATGGATTCCTTCAGAAGGACGTTTTTTTAGAATACCTGCTGATAATAGCAACCACTTAGGAGTGATAGTCATGGAAGAAATGGAAACACAATCACAACAGCCATTTCCTTGTGTTGCTCTTCACATCTGCTTTTTCAAGGTTCAGAGGACAGGAATGGGACCATTTTTCAGGTAAGGAGGCTAAATTTTAGTATGGCAACAGAACATAGCATTACCTAGCTGGTAGGTGTAGCAGAGTTAGACTCGAGCTGTAGTCTGAGACACTCATCCAGTGCACATTTACTGAGCAAATAGAGTGCAAGATGAATGTGCAAGGCCCAAGACAGAGCTGTCATCATGAGGATCTTGTTCAAGTCTTTCGCATTCCCCTGAACTACCTGGCTTAGAGTGACTTGAACTTCAGGGATAGGATATGTTTTCTCTTGGTTGAAGTGGTCTTGAACATGTTTTCTGGAGATCTCGGCACAAGACGCTTCCTCCTTGGCACTCAATGGGACACTTTAGGAAGAGCGCACACACCAGTTTCTGGTCACCATGCAGATTTCAAGAGGGGCACCAACTCCTTGGCTGCTTGCACAGGCTTCCTTTCATCTGGCTGTCCTCAGATGTGAAGGACACAGAACAGCAAAGGCCTGCTTAGAGGGGGTTGAAGGAGGAAGTGGGGAGTGGGAATTCAAAGCAAAGGCCTTCCTCAGCTCTGCTCTGCGGCAGCTCATCAGCTCCCTTCACCAGCGTGGGAGCCCCTGTGCGCCTGCTCTCGCCTGGCTCCAGCCTCTCAGCATCTGTTAGCAATGAGTGAAAAGAAGGGTGGGGGTGGGACTGGAGGTGGGGGCAGGAGGAAGGTCTACTTAAACAAAATGTGTTTTCTCACACACATAAAACCACAGGCCTCCTTGAGGTTAGCACCCCATCAAGCCCCCCCCCCTCATTCTGGAGTTTGTAATCAGGAGCATGTGATTGGAAGCTGCCTTCACTATCCTCATTTCTTACACAGAAAGGGGCTTGGTGAGGCCTTTCCCAGCATTGACACCCAGTGGGGAGAGGTTTGTTCTTCTAGATCTGAGACTCTCTAAGTCCTCTTCCAAAGCCCATGGTGCTGATGGAGGCTCAGTGTCTCCAGCTCACTCAGAAGGCTGTGTCCTCTCTACTTCTCTAGGCTCCCAATAGAATAAAGCAGACATTCTCAAAAGGATTTCACAAGTTGATGTCTGCTTCTTTACTGTGCCATTTATGAGCTCTAGGATCTGATATCTGATCTCTTTCCCAGTGTTCCCATCAAAAGGTGCCATATTTACATCAGAGTTATACTCTCCAAGGGAATAAGAGTTAAGAAGAACAGAAAATGCCCTTTCAAGCAAACTTCAGTCACTGGGATATTCCTGGAATATTGGATTCATGAAGGTGGTATTACAAATAGAAAGGGGAAAAATAAAGCTCTAATTTTTCTCCTGAACAAGTAATTCTTCCCAGGGAATCATTGGCAGGTGACAAAGAGCTGGAGGTTATTCTAAAAATCATGACATAGAAAAGGAGTATCAAGTATTGTTTCCTGTTTGTCTTCCTCTTGAAGACATCCATGTAGTACAAGTGGTCAGCGGCTTCACTGGCCCAACCACTGGGGCAAATCAAGAAATATATTATCACCTTGCACTCCCCTTGCTCTGATGGTCTAGTTCTTAGATTCTAGGCAGTAGTTGTATATTTAGTATCTCCTATAGCCTTTGAGGTAGTGGTATGTGGTTGGGACAGGAAGAAAGAAGGTCAAAAGGACAAGATGAATAGTGTAGGATTAGAGAAGGGACTGAATAGTTTGTACGACTTTCACAATTATTTTAGGTATAAGAGAATAAATCCATCAGAATGGAGATGACATGTAATCAGGATAAGGCAGAACACAGGAAATAATCTTTGGGATAGGATAGCCCAAGAAAGATTGTGAATGAATATATCTTACAATGCATCCCTATACTTCTCTCCCTCCTCCCCTCACCCCAGAGACAGTCAGTCAATCCTGGCTGTGTCCACCTATAGCTAAGGGTCATTTTTTGTTGTTGCATATGTTAAATATTTGTTCCATATCCTTATTATGAACTCTCCAAGCTTGGCCATTGCTCATCCACTGTGCAACCCTTGAAATTAGCCTGTTAGTTCTCAAGTTCCCTGCATAACTATAAAGTGAGGACGCCATTGCTCAGACCTTTGGCAGGTCTGAAAGCCTTGTTCACAAATGTCTCGGCATCCATAAAGGTTTAGATCGATAATTAACAAGAAAGAGAAGGCATAAACATTTCAAATATATATCAACCCCTCAATCTATAACAGCCAATAAGTCTCAAAAGTGAGTGGCCACAATTTCCCTCTGTGACAGGCAGCCTATGGCCTTTCAAAAGTAATTCTTCAATAGGCATAAATTACCACATGGAGAACCCTTCCTCGTATGCCATAGCTGTGGATTTATTAAGTGAAAATGAAACTTTTAAATAAATATCTGGAACCAAAAAATGTACTTCCCATCAAATTGGGCTACAAGGCATGAGGCTTTTTTCTTTTAAACATACTATGGAGCGTGGAGTCTGAGAACAGGAACCTGGGCATGTGTTCTCAGAGGTGGGCTTGCCTGAATCATTCTCTGCCAGGCCATCTCTACCCTCAACTCCTCCCACACCTGGATTAGTAGATCTTATTGTCTTTTTGTGAAATAAGATTTCTCTGTTGCTTATACTAATTGCAAACCTGTGATTCTGCTACCTCAGCCTCCCAAGTAGCTGGTATCGCAGGTATGCACTGCTAATCCTGAATTGTACTAATTCATTTTTTGAACATCGAACCAGTCTTGCATATTTAAGATACATCCCATTAGGTCACTCAGTATATAATTTTTAAGAGTAGTAGGTTCTGGTGGTAGGTTCTGAGAATTTCTGTGTCTGTATTTATGAGAACTATTATTCTGTAATTTTCTTTCATTGTGATGTACTTTTCTGATTTTGACATTGTCCCAAGCCATCTTGGCCCATGGACTGGATTACAAAATGGCTCTTCTACATTGCTCCACTGTAAGAAATTGTAGAGAACTGGTGTGAATTTTTTTTTAGCCTTAAAAATTATCACCATTAAGTAGTTGTACAAAGGAGTTCTCATTCACCAAAGCAGTTTATGAATATATTGCATCTTGATCACTGTCACCCTTTTCAATGTTCTCACCCATCCCTCAACTCCCACCTTCCCTTACTTAATTTGAGGTTGTGTATTTAATTTTGTTGACTTTTACCAAAGCACTACAATGCTTCTTGATCTGTGTCATCACTTCAAAATCTTCACCTGCCCTCAACACACCCCTTCCCTTACATCTCAATTCTGAGGTATATACAATGAATTTTTGCTTGCACTATCCCTGCTTCCCTGATTCATTCTTCTATCCCTCTCTCCTTGGCCCCACCCCATTGTCTTATGAGCATCCATTTCCTGGTACTTATTTTGTTGGGCTTTGACTCAGTTTTCTTTAATTACACTATTTATACTCTCCATAGAGTCTATTATACTTCAGTTAATTCACTTGAAACCCTTTGCCACTCAGTGTATTTACTTAGAGATTTATAGGTACATTCTAACTATGCAACCTATGTTTCTCTGAATCTGGCTTACTTCACGTAATATAATTTCTCCAAGTCTTTCCCTTTCCTTACCAATGGTAATATATCATTCTTTCTGATGAATGAGTAGAATTTTTTTTGTATATATACTATATTTTCTTGATTCATTCATCCATCGAGGAGGATCTAATTCCATATCTTAGCTATGGTAAATAATGCTGCAACCAACATGGTTGTGCTGGTAGTTTTAGTGTGGCCTTGTTTATTTTCTGTTGGATAAATGCCTAGGAGTGGGAGAACTGGTGTAATTTCTGCCTTAAATATTTCACCAATGAACTCATTTGGCTCAGATGTGTTCTTTTTTGATCTTAGAAGTATCTGATTCAATTTAAAAAATACATATTGACTTTGCAAATTGTCTATTTTTGTACATTTGACTTTTGGCATCTGTTTTTCAAGAAATTGGTTGGTTTCTTTCAGATCATTCAATGTGATCAAAGACTTTTGTGATGTTCCACTAGCTAGCCAGCTAGATAATAGATAGATGGATAGTTAGCTAGCTAGATAATTTAGTCCTCAATCTTGTAGTAAGTTTTTGTCTTTGGACAAAACAATTCAGGTATTTCTCATTTTTTTCCTCCTTTCCTGGCATAAGCTAGAGTTAGGCATATCCCTTCCATGAATTTGGTTAGACGTTTGTTAATAAGTGGCCCCCATGCTCAGGATTTGTAAGGAAGAACAAATTGTTTTGGAATATTTAAAAAATGACTTTTTACCCTTACTCATCTAGAAACACAAAGAGATGTACCCTATGACATTTACTTTTGAGAAATCGGTCATGTTCACGGACCTGAAACTTAAGTGTAAGATCTTAGGACTGGGTTCCTCTGGAATTTTCAACTCTTAGAATTGTCTTTAGTGAATCTCTAGAAACTTGTTAATTATAGTTGGGGTTTTCCTGCCCAAACTGTTTTTCTCAGAAGTCTTTGTTCTGTTGAGCTATAATCCCCTCTCCTCCCCTGTTGCTCTCATTTTGGAGGACATAGTTTTTCCTCTTACCTCATCTCTTTTACACATCCAATGACAGTTGTTCTTTTCTTTTTCTTTAATTTATTTTTATTGTAAAGGTGATATACAGGAGGAGTGCAGTTACATAGGTCAGGTAATGAGTATATTTCTTTATGAACAGTGTCACCTCTTTCCTCATTCTCTCCCAGTTTTTCCTCTCCCAAATCCTCACCACACAAAGTTGTATAGTTCCTGTTTAACATAGTGTCTAGTGAGTATCACTGCTGAATTAGTTTACCCTTTGTCCCACTGTTTCTGTGCTTCCCCTCACCTTCCCCCAAATAGATAAACTTACCTACAAGACAAAGGTATAGAAATCAAAAATAGCAACAAAAGGGGAAAACAAAAACAAAACAAATCACAAAAGTATTATATATAAGCATATATATAAATATATATAAGCATATATATAAGTATATATATAAACTTATATATATGCTTATATATAAATATAAATATTTATAATATTTATATAATTAAAATACATATGTTATATAATATATATGATATTAATATATAATATATATATAATATAATATTATATATATAAATATATGTATATATTTATTATATATTTATATAAAATATATTATATATATTATATATTTATATAACATATATGTTATATATTATATATTTACATATATATTATATATAATATAATATATATAATAGTATATTATATATATAATATATATAAATATATAATATATATTATATTTTATATATAAATATATAATATATATTATATATAATAAGATATAAATATATAAAAAATATATAAAAATATATAATAGAAATATATATAAATATATATAATATATTATATAAATATATATTTATATACATAAATATATAAGCATATATATAAAACATCTTATTTCCATTTTGTGGAGCTTATTACAACAAATATCATTTTATGTGATCATATGCAAATAGCTACTGAGCCTATGGGATCCTCTCTTAAGAATATCCTCCTTTGGTCTCATTGTGTGAATGTTTATAACCTTTTTTTTTTTTGGTACGTTGTGGTACTTGAACTCTGGGCTTGGGTGCTGTTCCTGCACTCTTCAGCTCAAGGCAAGTGCTCTACCACTTGAGCCACAGTGCCACTTCCAGTTTTCTAGTGGTTTATTGGAGATAAGAGTCTCACGGACTTTCCTGCCCAGGCTGGCTTTGAACTGTGATCCTCATTTCTCAGCCTCCTGAGTAGCTAGGATTACAGGTGTGAGCCACTGGCACTCAGCTAAAGTTTATATTCCATTTGTCCTCTGTAACAATTTGACCTTTTTATTGTTGTTGTTGTGGGGCCTGAACTCTTGGCCTGGGTGCTGGTGCTGTCCCTCAGCTCTTCAGCTCACGGCTAGCGCTCTATCATTTGAGCCACAGCACCATTTCCGGCTTTTTCTGTTTATGTGGTGCTGATGAATTGAACCCAGGGCCTCTTGTATGCAAGGCAAGCACTCTACCACTGAGCCACCTTCCCAGCCCTTATAGTCTTATTTAATTTTTTGTGTTCAAGTGTAAATCTTTGTCTTTTACCATCCATTGTGATTACTTGTAGATTTCTAAGCATCTTCTATTTATTATGAGTGAGAGAAACCATGCAACCTATGTTTCTTTGGGTATGGCTTATTTTGCTTCATATACTTTTTTCCCCAAGTCTTTCCATTTCCTAACGCATAGGGCAATATCATTCTTTCTGATGGAAGCATTGAATTCCTTTGTGTGTATATTCCACATTTTCTTGATCCATTAGTCCACTGAAGGGCATCTTGGCTATGGGGAACAATGCTGCAATGAACATGGTTGCCTCTAAAACCAATGGTGGTGGCAGAATTGTCTGTAATTGCACAGAAAGCAGAAGCTAGATCTTTATATATCACTGTGAACCAGAATCAATTCCAAATGGACCAAAGAGACCTCAGTATAACCAGATACCATGAACATATTACAAGAAGGGACAGGGGAAAAACTAGGCTCTTAGGCATGGGTCAAAACTTCCTAAGATTCAGAATCACAGCAAATTAAAGAAAGACTGGATAAATGGGATTACATCAAGTTGGAGAGTTCCTGCATAGCAAAGATAGTATCCCGTCTAATTAATTTCATCTAAAAAGAACTTTTAAAGTTAATTATTTATATATATGGTATGTGGATATGTGTGTGAAATGTGTGTGTGCATTTGTGCACTGGTCCTAGGGCTTGATCTGAGGGCATGGGTGCTATCCCTGAGTTTCTTTGTTCAAGGTTAGCACTCTATGCCTTAGATATAGCTCCACTTCAGGGATTTTGGTGGTTAGTTGGAGATAAGATTCTTACAGATGGGGCTGGGAAGGTGGCCCTGGGTTTGATTCCTCAGCACCACATAAGCAAAAAGAAAAAAGCCGGAAGTGGCGCTGTGGCTCAAGTGGTAGAGCACTAGCCTTCAGCTGAAGAGCTGAGGGACATCACCCAGGCCCAGAGATCAGGCCCCACGACTGGACCCCTCCCCACCCCCCACACACAAAAAAAGATTCTTACAGACTTTCTTGCCCAGGCTGGTTTTGAACTACAAACCTCAGGTCTTAGTCTCTTGAGTGGCTAGGATTACAGGCATGAGTCACCAGTGCCTGGCAAGAAGAACTCATTTACTGTTACTGTTTTGGGCTGTCTTCTTTACCATGAGATTTATTCATACATCTTAAATTATTTATTTTTATTTTTATTTTTTTGGGGGGGTCTGGTTGTGGGGCCTGAACTCTGGGCCTGGGCGCTGTCCCTCAGCTCTTCAGCTCAAGGCTAGCGCTCTACCACGTGAGCCACTGCACCACTTCCGGCTTTTTTTTTTTTCTGCTTATGTGGTGCTAAGAAAACGAACCCAGGGCCTCATGCATGCAAGGCAAGCGCTCTACCGCTGAGCCACCTTCCCAGCCCTACATTTTAAATTTTAAGTGTTAGTTTCAGATTGATTTGAAAGTGTATTTTACTCACCTGTCCCTTTCTCATTCCATGAAGTCAATTAATGCACCTCTTACTCCTCTGGAACCTGTAGACCAGCCCTGCGTCTTGTAATCATGTGTTGGCATCCTCTGCCGGCAGTAATAGTGTGAGAGTGACTAATCCTGTCACTGAACCAGCAGGTAGTTTGGTTCTGGTTTTTGTCTTGATCTGTTTTCTTCTACATTCCTGTGATCATGGTTCCCTCTAAGCATAGTAAGCCCCAGGTAGAATCCACATTAACTTTTTGGGGCTTTGATACCATGGTTGGAGAGTTAACCTTGGATTCTGGTTTTAGGCACTAAACTTCCCTTGAATGGCCTTGTCTGTGTGGAGTGCTTTGACTCCCTTTCTCTCCTTGAGGGGACCTGGGCACTAACGACTCTTGCTAGGGTTTGGATCATGACCCCAGAGGACTCATGTCCTCAGCTCTGCTCCCTGCTGTGCATTTAGGTTCTATTTCAGTCCATGGTTACTTTTGTTATCCTTTCTAGCCCAACAATGTCTTACTGGATTTCTCTTTTTTATATTTAATTTATCATTGCTATGTGTTTAAAGCTGACAAAGCATAGTAGATGTAAACTTAATATGTCATTTTCATCTGAATGCTGCTTCTCATTTTGTAAACAAAGAGCTGAGGCTCAGAAGGGGAAGTGTCTTCTTCAAGGCTTTGGAAGTGAGCTTTTCTCAGTCTGCACAGTTACTCATGTCTCCTGACTCTAAGCCCTGGGATGTTTCACTGTCCTTTGGGGGCTCAGAAATTTACCTCCAGGGCAGGTCTTGGCATTCAGCTGCTTCCTGCTTTCTCCTAGGAATGAACTCCCTTGATGTATTTTGATAAGCAGAGACGTTTAATAGATTTCAACACTACCAAGTTCAGATCTGACTCAAAGCATTTTCTTTCAGCAGGCTGTCATGATTCTGAATGAAGGCCTCACCCTAACCTGTACTGTGCCTCATGGAGACAAGGAACTTTGAGTTTATCACAACAAACAAAGCTCTAGAAATGGTATTTTCCTTTTGGAGGAAACATAACTTCCCTATAATAAATAGATATGGAAGAAAATCAATTTTTTAACTTGAAATAGGCAAACATTTCATTGTATGTTGTACAAATAATTCAATACGAATGTCAACTGAAAAATGTCACTCAGCTTAAGGAACAAAATGCCATGTGGTTTGTGTGTGTGACAGAACAATCCTTTAAAACCTGTTGGCTGGAAAATGTCACCTGAATAGAGACTCATTTTTCATAGTACCGTGTAACTAGGCAATTAAGGACTATCAGACTCCCTCAAGTATGCTATTACTTAAAACTCAGTAAGGATAAAATTATCAAGCAAATTGTTGGCTACAATAAAGTAAAACTAGACTTTTTTTCTTATAATTACCTAAAATTAGCTAAAAATACATTTGGCCATTTTTTTAGACACAGCAAACACACTGTAGCCTACAAACGCTGTCATATTTTCTTCTTTTTTTAAATAAGTTTTTTTATTTTGAAAATACCATACAGAGGGGTTATAATTACATGAGCAAGGTAATGAGTACATTTCTTATCAAGCATTGTTGCCTCCTCCTTTGTTTTCCCCCTACCATCCCTGCCCTCTCATCTCCACAGTAATACTCCCCCCTCCCTGCCTCCACCAAAGTTGTAAAGTTCGATTTTTGACATAGCATCTTGTACATCTCATTGTTGCAATGGTTCTACCTGTATCCCTATTTAAACAATTTGTTTTTTCCCTTCCACTCCCCAAATTATACCAACATCAAATACAGTGAAAACAGGGGTTATACCCTGGGGAGGGACATACAAAGCAACAAAAAAAATCACCTTATAAATACATTAGAAACAATAGCAAAAAAGGAAAAAAACACTTGTGTCCTTATCTTGGGGTTTATTTTGCCTAACATCATCTTATCTGACCTTTTCTGCTTCTCTCAGACATATACTAGTTATTGCAAATAAGGGAAACCCTGCAACCTATGTTTCTTCTTATCTCAAGTCAACATCAATGGTTTGTTCCATGTCCTAATGACTCATCTGTCCCTACTCTCTATACTTTAAAGTTCCAAATGAAATCCTCCACACCTAGAAAACTATTTTACCTTGTGAAATATGAAATACAAGACCATTTGCTAAATTCTGTGCATTGTACCTTTCAGCATCTCTCTCATTACCCAGCAATGAGTTTAAGTAAGTATTCAGTTAACTGAATGGCTCTGAGAAGGAAGGTGGGTGCTGAGAAAGGGCAGTCAGGACCTCAGAAAGTTATGATTACAGATTCTGGCTCAGGAAGTGAGTGCTTCCTCTGCTCTGTTGTAAGATTAATGCATGGAGTAGTTGACCAAAGGGAACAGCCCAAGTAGGGGGTGATTATAGGATCAAGTCAGTGTCTTTGCAATTCTTTGAAGATAAAGGTGAAGATAATGCAAGTGATCTCATAATAATTACTGTGACAATTATCCTCACCCAACAAAAGGCTAAAAGTGGAGATATTAATGTACATGGAATTAAGTACTGAGTATTGGGCTCATTATGAGCAGTAATACAGGACACATAACTGTGAGCAGCAAGCCACACTGCTTACTCTCTGGACCTGATTATCTCTACACCTTACAATCAAGCAACATGGAGCAAATACACCTGAGCAGGCTGGAGAGAGGCCAGCTCTAAGAGCTTTATGTTTTTGTTTTTGTTTTTGCATGACAGTGTCAAACAGTAGGTGAGTTTCTTCAATGAACCAGTTAAAACCTCTGAGTTGAGCTGACAGGTTGTTTTGACATTTTTAGACACAGCTAAAGAGAGAATGAAAAGAAATTGGTAGCCATGTTTCATAGATCCTGATTGTGGACACAAAGCAACCAGACACACCTGTAAGGAATTCTGAGATGCAGGCTTTGATCCTTGCTTTGTTGGAGATTCCCCACAGACCTCCTCTCTTTCATGAAGCTTTTCCTGGTGGGGTGAACAGGACATGTGCCTAACTCCTGCCTCTGTCACAGATTTCTCACTCTCAGAACAAGAGCCCCAGTATAGTTGAGGTGTTCCCATCCCTTCGGCAGGTATGAGAGGATGATGGAGGTGTTGCTTGAATATCATATGTCAGAGTGGAGAGACAAGCAAATGATTAGGATGCTTAATATTCTGTGTTCAACCCAGTTCCCCATCCTGGACCTTGAAACTTTACAGTGAAAAGATTGAGCAAAGTTTTGTGGCAGGCCCAAGAGGTTTTGTCCCATATAATAGATTCATTTAAAAATTTTTATGTCACACAAATAAATCCAAAGAGATTTTTACAATGAGGAGAGAATTTATTTCTTATCATAAGTCAGGGACTACTGTCTATGTAGGGTAAATAGGCTTTTATTTTGTTTTTGTGAGGCATTATTTCTTTAATTTTATTTTTAACTTTAAGTGGTTATACAAAGGAGTGCCAATCAACAAAGTAGTTTATGAATGCAATGAATCTTGATACAATGCTTTTAAGCTGTAGCTCCTCCCCCTCCAAATATTGGTCATAGCATCCTTTATACTTTTAGATCTGCTTGATGAATGGTATAAGCTGGCAATACATCAGAGAATTTAATTTTCTGCACATCCAAAACTGATATACCATTTAAAATTATTTTGTGTTTGCACTAAGAATAGATAGTATGATGCCTCCAGCATGACTTTTACCCCAAATTTGAGAAAAAAGAAACATATTGAAGTATAATTTTTTTGTCGGTCATGGGGCTTCAACTCTGGGCTTGGGTGCTGTCCCTCAGCCCTTCAGCTCAAGGTGAGCACTTTACCACTTGAGCTACCTCGCCACTTCTGGTTTTCTGGTGGTTTTTATTGGAGATAAGAGTTTCACGGACTTTCCTGCCCAGGCTGGCTTTGAACCATGATCCTCAGATCTCAGCCTCCTGAGTAGCTAGGATTACAGGCATGAGCCACTGGTGCCCAGCTTGAAATATAAATTTTATCATACTTTTTTGTTGTTGTTGTTGATCGAGGCTAGTGCTCTACCACTTTGAGCCACAATATTACTTCTGGTTTTTGAGTGGTTAACTGGCATTAAGAGACTCAGAGAAATTTTCTGCTTGGGCTGGGTGTGATCCACGGTCCTTAGATCTCAGCCTCCTGAATAGCTAGGATTATGGATGGGAACTACTGGTGTCCGGCTTACTTAAGCTTTACTAACACAACTCTACTGTCATAATCTTACAAATGAATCCATTTCCAAAGATACATAAACAAGCTATTTATTCAATGCTAACTGTATGTCCAGGAGCTAACCCAAAAGATTTTACTTTCTACAAAGTGTTCTAGAAATATTCATTTTGATGATCTGAGTATATACAATCACATGACAATATTTCTCTTGGATGTCAGGAAAATTTTTTGGTTCAAATGTTCAATCTATCATTTAAGTTCCCATTAGTGTATGGTTAGCAAACTTACACAATAAATACTTTGCTCCAATAAAGAACTTTCCTCTTTAAAAATAATACATTTAATTGTAGATTAGATGAATAATATTGGGCTTTTTAAAATAACTTGATTCTTGTTCACACTTTTCTTTTTATCTCTTTGTGACAGATATTAGTATAATCTATATGCTTCTTTAGAAAATGAGTTTTCTGTAACAAGGATTGGTGTTATCCATTCCTGTTTCTCAAAGAATATTATTCATGTTTTACACACAAAAAGAATGTGGTTCATTCTGGTTGAATGAATGAAATTTTTCTGGTACTTGGTGTTTTTTTTGGGTCTGGTTGTGAGGCCTGAACTCTGGGCCTGGGCGCTGTCCCTCAGCTCTTCAGCTCAAGGCTAGCACTCTACCACTTGAGCTACAGCACCACTTCTGGCTTTTTTTTTCTGCTTATGTGGTGCTGAGGAATGGAACCCAGGGCCTCAAGCATGCAAGGCAAGTGCTCTACCACTGAGTCACCTTCCCAGCCCTCTGGTACTTGGTATGACAAGTATCAGAGTGACAGCTCTACTTCCAATTTCCTGGTTGTTAATTAGAAATAAGAGCCTCACCATTTTTCCTGTTTGAGCTGGCTTTGAACTATGATACTCTGATCTTAGCCTCCTGAATAGCTAGGAGGTGTGAGCCACCAGCACCTGGCTAGGCACACTCTTTAATACTTGAAAGCCTTCATAGCTTATGTATCTATGCAGATGCCTTATCAGTGGGGAAAAAAATAGGAGTCACTTACAACTGATGCTTATCTAAAAGAAATATGCAGTCATGCCAGTGACCAAAGCACATGCAATCTCCTCTGCCTTTTGCACAATCAACAGGCAACTTAACAAAATGAATATCAAGAAACTCAAATGAGATTGTAAGGGGAGGGGCTAGTGCCAGGAGGTGGTTAGATGAAAAAGGGAATATTGGAAAAATAGTAGAACACTTAACATACATATGTAATAAAGGAAGTGCAAAATAGGAAGTGAGTGGGGAAGAAGGGAGGGGCAGAGGTCATGGGGGAGGGGCAGAGGTCATGAGGAAGAAAGATGGAGGAGTGACTCTAAGGAGCACTGGGCACATAATGCATATATTCAATTGTAACCCCTCTATACAAGCATTTCAAGTTCAGAAAATAGAAAGAAACAAAGAAACCTGTGACAATAATTTTAATGAGTGAGGAAGGGGAATGGATACTGGAGCATGAGAGAGGGTCAGCATGTACAGAAATGTCTCAATGCAAGATCTTGTTCAGCCAACATATGCTAATAAACTCATAAGTAAAGTCATTGGGCGGTATGCAAGTGTATACAAATGTACTAACTGAAATATGGTCGGACTCAAGGGAGATCTCAAATAGTGCGATTCCTTAGAAAGCCAAAATGAAAGTTCAGCAAAGTAAGATGTGGGTACTGGAAAAGAGTGGGGTGGAGGGAAAGAGGTAGACCAATGAAGAGGAGAAGAAGGGGCAAATGAAGACAAGAATTCATTGTATATCCAACAAAATGAAGAAGAGTAAGGGAAGGGAGGACTAGGGAAAGCATGGGTGAAAATGTTGAAAGGGGTGACGTTGATCGAAATAACTACTTGGATAAATGGCAACTCCGTTGTACAACTACTTAAAGATAATAATAATAATAAATCAAACAAGCAACAAGCAGAAGGTCTGATATACAAGAGCTTTCATTTTCTCCCGTTATTTTCAGATTGGTGAGAAGACTGAGGTTTTAAGAATGGAGGGATATGTGAAGAAATAAAAAGAGAGGTTTCATATGGAGAGGGCTACAGAGATCCATCCCTCCCTGGTCGAGTCATTCACGCCTGAGGGCATCTTGTATATGTGTTTCAGAGATGATACATCTCTATTAGTTAAGATGCTCCCTCTTAATACCAAGATATGCTAGAGCACACTGGATAGACTAGGTGACTGGAAGAATATTTATTATCTGCCCTATTTGCTAGGTGATATCTAAAATCTCCCAAGGTTCTTACATATTGCAAACTTCTTAAAAAGTTACTCTCCCCTAAACAGTGTATGTAACTATGTTAGCAAAGGAACCTGGTTTGGTATTCTTTGAAAGCACACTCTTCTGTGTCCCTCTTAGTCACAAAGAGGCACAGAATGACTTTGGGGATGATGAAACATTTTGTATCACATCACTGAGAACATACAGGCCAAGAACAGCCAGGGATAGAAATGAAGAATTTGCTGTTCCTCTTTGCCTGGTGAATCGTCATTAATTTCCTTTCCCCTCCTCCCCCAGCTCTCACACATGTGCACACTGGGCTGTGCACACACAAGCCCCAGCCCAGCAGACCCTGTTTCCTGTGTCCAGTCACAGGTTTCCCACAGCTGGAGAGTCGAGCACCTGCAGAGCTCTGCTTTGTGTCTGTGGCACTCACTCACAACGGGCCTGGTTACCATCTGCACAGGTAACCACCAGCCCAGTTCCTACAGGCCCAAAGTCAACCTGGACATAAAACAGGCATTCTGCCATACCCGAGGAGCCTGCTTCATGTCTGTGGTTCTTACTCACATAGAGAAACCTATTTACACCTCCCCCCCAAGCTCTCTCAATAGTCATCTCCTCTCTTTGTGTTCAGTAGCTGAGTTATGTGGGAACTGGAGAGATGAGCAGTGGATGCAGAGCTAAGCAGCTATGTCACTGACTTAGTCATTCATTTAAGAAATGGCTCTCTGTGGAGTTGTAGGGAGACAACCTGTATAGAACTTCAGCCCTGCTCTCGAACACCTCAGAGTCCAGTGGGAGGGCCAAATTTGTGCTCTCCTGTGTAGCTTGCAGCCTGGGAATGGGAGGGATGTTTGGTTTTCTAAAGCTGCAAGCTTCATCTTTAAGAATTTGGGGAACTTTCGGAGAAGCTATGATATCTGAGACGGGCACTGAGGAATCTAGTGGGATTTTCTGGCTAAGGGAGCAAAGAAAGGCAGAAAGTCACAGATGAGAAATCAGAATGCTTTTGAAGAAATGGCAGGTTGGGAAACAGCAAGGCAGAGAGAGTTAAGTATCAATGACAAATCATAGGAATCCTCAAGATGAAAACCAAAGAACAAATTTCTAAATAACATGAATCAAAATGTGAAGTACTTTGGATTGAATCAAAATAACAGGCAGCATGTCAATCATTGTGGGAGATTTCCCCCCACAAATGTCCCCCCTAAGCAACACTTAGGGGCAAATTTAAAACATTAAATAGCTATATGACACTGCCTAAATTGTCAGGTGCCAGTGGCTCATGCCATAATCCTAGCTATTCAGGAGTCTGAGATCAGAGGATCATGGTCTGAAGCCATCTTGTGCAAACAAATTTGAGAGACTCTCATCTCCAATTAACTAGAAAAATGCCAGAAATGGAGCTGCAGCTCAAGTGGTAAAGTGACTGGTTTGAAGAAAAAGCCAATGGAGAGTTCAAGGCCCTGAGTTCAACCCCCAATAGTGGCGCGCATGCGCACGCACACGCACACGCACACACACACACACATACATACACACACACACACACACATACACACACGTATTAAAGAAAAAAGGAGCTGGTAAGGTGGCTTAGTGGTAGATTGTTTGCCTAGAATGCATGAAGCCCTAGATTCAATTCCTCAGTACCACATAAACAGAAAAAGACAGAAGTGGTGCTGTGGCTCAATTGGTAGAGTGCTAGCCTTGAGCAAAAGAAGCTCAGGGAGCTCAGGGAACTGTCCCTGAGCTTCCAGGCCCTGAGTTTCAGCCCGAACTGGCAAAAAAAAAAAAAAAAAAAAGGAAAAAGTTCTTAGTAAATAACCTCAGTTTCTGCCTTATGAAGAAAGAAAAATAAATTAAACTCATATTAAGCCTAAATAAGTAGCAAAGATTAGCATATATGCCTATGAAGTTAATATCTAAAAACGAATAGAGTCAATGAGACCAAAATTTGGATCTTGAAGAAGATTGGAAATGAAGTACTCTGTAGGGGAAAAGATTAATGGCATTTCTACATTATATTTAAATTAATGAGTCTCTAACCAGATGATAAGATGGAATACAGACAAGACACAAATTACAAAAGAAAGATCAGGACAGGTAAGGAAAGATGATAAGTTGCACAGATATTCAGAGGATAATTAGGGAATAATATAAACTGACTCGTTGGGTGCTTTCTGCAACTTAAAACTTTCCATAAAGACTCAGAATTCCAAAGCTCACTCAAGAAAAAAGAAGGAATCATGATAGTAACCCCGTCTTCTATTATTGAAGCAGAATTTGTAGTGAAAAATTTCCCTCAGAAAACTTCGAGATTTAAAAAAGACTTAATGATGAATGCTACCCAATATTTAAGAAACGAATATTATCAGTTATGTGTATACTATTATCAGTTATGTGCATACTCTTGGAGAAAATGGAAAAGAAGGGAATTTTACCCAGCACATTGTATGAAACCATATTAATTTGATATCAAAGTCTGACAGGAGCATTATATGAAAAGAAAAATACAGGCTAATATTTTCCATGAACATATCTAAAAATTTAAGCAACAATTTACTAAGTTGAGTAGATTATGGTTAGGTGGACTTATCCAAGGAATGAATACATATTACATGTATATGTAATATTACATGTATGTAATATGTAATATATATGTAAAATTAATCCAGGTAACTTATATTAACATGCTAAAAAATCAATGTCAGATGGGCACCCTTGGCTCATATCTGTAGCTCTAGATACTTAAGAGGTTAAGATGTAGAGGATAATGGCTGGATACCAGGAAGACAAAAAAGTCTGGGAGACTCCATCTTCATAATAACCAGCAAAAGTCAGGCTGGAGGAGTGGTTCAAGTGGTAGAATGCCAGTCAAACAAGCAAGCTGTGTCTAAAACCCAATATGTATATACATATATGTAACCATATATATACATGTACCATATGTACATATGTATCAGTGTTAATAAAAATAGAGTATCCCTAGCAAAATGTATGTATGTATTCCTAATAAACATGTTCTTTAAAAAGACAGAACCAAAGGACATGCTCTCAAATTAATAAAGACATTAATAATAAAAGTGGAAGCTGGGGATGGGAAGGTGGCTCAGTGGTAGAGTGCTTGCCTAGCATGCATGAGGCCCTGGGTTCTATTCATCAGCACCGCATAAGCAGAGAAAAACGAGAAGTGGCACTGTGGCTCAAGTGGTGAAGCACTAGCCTTGAGCTGAAGAGCTGAAGGACAGTGCCCAGGCCCAGGGTTCAGGCTCCACAACCAACAAAAACAAAAACAAAAACAAAAAAACTGGAAGCTAAAATCATACTAGCAAGAGTACAGGCTTTCAATTTAAATGAATGCAGGAATCAACTGCATTAGATAATTTAGATAGTGTAATATGACTTGTAAAAAAATTACCCAGATTGGAAGGGAAAAAAAAGTCATGTTCACCTATATAGAAAACTGGTGCAATCTATTAAACAGAGCTAGTAAATTAATACATGAATTTACAAGGTCTGTAAAGAAAAAGTTGAATTGCATTTATATCTTACTCAAATCGGGCATTATGAATTAAGAGTATACCATTTATAAAAATGTGAAAAATGAGATTCTAAGATAAATCTGACAAAATATATGAAAGATCTATAAATTGAAAACTATAAAATTGGGAGGCTGAAGCAGGAGGCTTAGGCGTTTGAGGCCAGATTTGTTTTCTCACAAATGAGAAACAAAATTAAGATAGTACAAAAGATAGCTGAGATCGATTGCAAAAAGACTGGAGTAAATGGAAAGATTACCATTCTCTTCAAGTTGATCCACCACTTTAATGCAGCCTTAATAAAAATGTCCTGAGAGCTTAAGCTATATATATATATATATATATATATATGAAAATAAGGATTCCACATAGAACCTGCACATGTAAGCTTTTAATGGCCTTACTCATAATTGTCAAGGTGTGGAAAATCACCAAGATACCTTCAGTAGATGAATGGGTAAACAAATTGCATTATAGCCAGACAACAAAGGAGTATTCTATCCAAGAAATAACATTTTAAATCATGAAACGCATAGAAGAACCTTAAACAGATACGAGAAGCCGGTTGGGAAAGTCTACATCCTGTTTGTAACTATAGAACGTTCTGGTGAAAGCAGAACTGCACACAAACTGTAATACAATGGTCGCCAAATCCTCTGGGGAGGTTGGAGACGGGGATTTGCGGGGAAGGAGACTAAGAAGGTAAAGCACAGAAGATTTTTGAAGAGTGAAATGATTTTGTATGAAACCCTAATAGTGGACATATATCACTACACAGTTTCTGGAACCTATAGGAGTGTTAAACACAGAGTGAACCCAAATATATGTAGATATATTATATATAATACATTTAATATACATAAACATTACATAAAAATAAAACATACAATATGGACTTTGGCTAGTTATAGACTTTGATAGCAGCTCATCAATTGTAATGTGAGGTCCACACTCGTACAAGATGTGAATAATTAGGGAAACTGGATGTGAGGAAGGAATATGTTGAATTAGGTAGAGGGAGCCAATGGGAACTGCACACTTTCTGTTCTAATTTTATTTATTTATTTAGTTAGTTAGTTAGTCAGTCAGTCATGGGGTCTGAACTCTGGGCTTGGGCGCCATCCCTCAACAATTCAGCTCAAGGCTATTGCTCTACCACTTGAGCCACAGCACCACTTCTGGAGTTTCTGCTTATGTGGTCATGAGGAATCAAACCCAGTGCCTCATGCATGCAAGGCAAGCACTCTACCACTGAGCCACCTTCCAAGCCCCTCTAATTTTTATTTTTTATATGCATTTTTTTCTTGTCAAGGTGATGTATGGAGGGGTTTCAGTTACACAAGTAAGGTAATGAGTACATTTTTTGTCAGCCTTGTTACCCCTTCCCTCAATTTTCTCCTACTTTCCCTCCCCAAACTGACAAAGTAAAGTCAGTTTCTAAATGTATAAAACCATTGCAGAAGTAGTTAAATTAGGACAGCAATAAATTTGGATTTTTTTTCAGGAAGTGCTGGGAAAGGAGAATAAAGCAGTTACATTATGAATTTGAAGGTTATTGTCACTCTTCTCTAAGCAAGGCACTCAAGAGCCCAGTAGGGTCAGGGCTGCAGAACAGAGAGAAATATGAGTCGGGAGAGTTTACTCCTGGCTGAACCATGATTGCACAAAGAGAAATCAACGTCCCCTTTTCTGGAAAGAACACTTGATTCGACCTTGGAGACTTGATCTCATCTTGGATTTCCACCATGCCATGTGGTGTGAGTTCTGGCAAAGGACTTGGTGTTTCTGGACCTTGATTATCTCAGGAATTCCCTGGAGGCATGACTGATGGACAAGCTCAAATCCCTCAGATTAGCTTTGTCCTGTCCAGCACACTACCTATTAACCTCCAGGGGTCAGTATACTCGAAATGGTCGGAAGTCCAAATTGAGATAGATGATATAGTGTATACATATATACATATATGTATATGATAGATGTATATATACATATATAGATGTATATATGATAGAGTATATGTATATATATACTCTATCATATATACATAATATGATAGAGTATATATACTATACATGATATAATATATATGATTTAGTATACATTATATATTATATAGTATATATGTATATATTACATATAATATATACATATTACATATAGCAAACAAATAACATATATGTATATATCATATATATATATTTAGTGCAAAGAATAAAAAGAATGTGAAATATCTCCTTGATAGTCTTCATATAGTTTGAATAGTCTGCATCATCTAAAAATAGATGTTACTAAATAAAGCTCACCTATTTTATTTTATATTTTTAATGTGAAAGAACATTTTCTTTTTCTTTTTGGGAGGAGGGAGGAGGGAGGAAGAACTTACTAGAAAATTAGCCTTGTACTTTGCCACTGCCTGCTTTTAGACTTGGATGTGATGCTGTACCATTGAGGACCATTAAGAGATCAAGGAACAGTGAGAAGTATCTTTGGAAGATACTCTAGAAAAGATCATGGGTGGAACAGGAATAGTCCAAAAAGTGGCCACTAGTGTCCCTGTCTTCAGGAAATATAATGTCCGCCAGCTCAGATGACTTTGATGCTTTTGATAGTGAGCAAGTTCAAGGGTAGTCTTGTCCTCAGGCTTTGAATAAGGTGATAGAACTGTGGATCAGAAAAGATGTTTCCAATTCTTTTCGAATCCAGTGTTTACAACAGAGAACTGAGAGAAGGCGCTCCTGTGAGGGCATGTATGCGTTGGCAGGGATGAGTGGGAAGGACAACATCACAGGTAGATCAAACCAGAAGCCCAATGTGTCATTTAAAGCCCTACCCATTTTTGATTCAAGAGTCCTTGTCTCATATTGAGGGAAGTTATTGCGGAGGTGGAGGAAACAGCAGCCCAGCTCTACTCCTAATAAGTAAATTATGGTGGGAATGACAAGACTTGAACGTGTGTTTATCCCTCTGGCCCAGAGATTAGAGTGGAGGATTGCATTCACAGACCTGGTCCTGGAAAGCTGTCCCAGGTCTGTGATGAGTCCATAGCATGCTAGGGTTCTCTTTAGGACTCCAAGGACATGAATCTTCTCATGGTCACTGCCACTTGCAAGGACACTTTTCATGAATCACCATCTATAATCCAAGTGTACCAGTGCTGCCTATTCAATGACCAAATAACCTATTGCATTGGTACTCCACGGCTGGGCTGAGGAACCAGGAACCAAGAAATAGAAGTTTTTGAGTCCACCACAGAGCTCACCAACAATCACAAGGTGACTTTAGCAAGGTACCCAGGTGACTTGGACCTCATTCACACATTGGGAGAAGTGTCCTGGATCGCTCTTGCTTTCCTGTGGCTCTTCCTTAGAATGACCCTTCTGTGCTCCCAAGCTTTCCAACACTTCAGACTCTTCTGTAACACATTATATCTCTACATCTGGTGATCCAACTGTTTCTTGTTTGTTTGCTTGTCTTCATTATAGAAGACTTTTTTTTAGGAGGGTGGGCAGGTATAGTGCTACTCTGGTTCATGGAAATAAAATTTCTAGGGTTTTCCGCATTCAGAGGGAGAAGAAAGAGAAATGGGGACAGGACTATTTCTCTTTGCACATGTGTCGGTCCATCTGGGATGCATGTAGCTTGTTCGTATTTTTTCCTAACGGCATCAGTGCCTAATTTCCTGAGGCCATAAAAATGTTCAATTTTAGATAATGTGTGCTTCAAGGTGGAGATTTCAATCGAGTTGCAGTGTGGATGTGCTTTCCCAAGTACAACAAATGCTCCTATTTGTCATGCAAGGCCTTTCTGTCCTCTGGATTCCCGGGCAGCGCAGTGAGGTAGACGGAGGGCTGGGGTGGGCTGCTCCTCTGCACTGTAGGAAAAGTGGCAAGATGGTGAGAGTAAACAAACCTATTCAACAATTCAGGCAGTGTGGCTGAGGACTTCATTTGTAATGTAACGTCGTTATGATAAACAGATGCTGATGAAGAGGGACTTGATTTGACATTTATAGTTTCCAAATGTGCATAAAAGCGTGTGCCCTGACTTTTAGATTAACTCAGGATCCCCATTAGGCCAGTTGAGCCATAAGGAACTTGTGATTCTTCCGGTGAATGCAGGTAGCAGGCTAGGAAGTTCCTTCCAGACATGCTGAAGATGAAGGAAATCATCCTTCAGACTGAGAGGGATCCGAATTCACATCGCAGGCCCAAGTTCCTAATCCTGTGAACTTGGACAGCTTGGACAACTCTAAGCTGGGGACCTGGATGACGACTGTTTGCTGGTTATTAGGAATCTAACAGCATGAATGTAGAGAGAAAATGTAATCTCTCTGACACAGAGTCAGGACTTTAAGGGTAGGCAATGATTATTACCTAGCTTCTGGAGTAAAGTTTCAGAGAGAAAATGTGCAATAAATATTCTTAAATTTGTTGTCTTTCCAAAATTCATCTTTGTTTG
Source organism: Dipodomys ordii (assembly GCF_000151885.1). Lineage (NCBI taxonomy): Eukaryota > Metazoa > Chordata > Mammalia > Rodentia > Heteromyidae > Dipodomys > Dipodomys ordii. The sequence goes on from NW_012267236.1 coordinate 14,791,565, forward strand.
TTCAAGGTAGATGTTCAATAATCCAAAAGAAAAAAAGTCTCTCACTAACTTGACATAGGAATCCATCTACATAATAAGCATTATTCAACTTAAAAGTTGAGTGTTGTTACCCAAATCTGTCAATAAGCTAGATTTTAGAATTATAATTCGAATTAATTAGAATCAAGGAGACTAAGCGCCCATGGCTTTCTGGAAGTCATACGTTTGAGGAGATGACTTCCTGTTTCAACCTAAAACTCAAGAGCACCAATATTCCTTAGTCTTTTCCCACGAAAGCAGTGGCTCAGATCAAATTTCTCTGCCCTTCCTCAGGGTGGGTTGAGTCAGATATGTCTGTACACAGTAGACGTTCAAGGTACTGTAGAAGAGCTTCAGAAATGGGAAACGGAAACAAAGGAGGAGGCAACAATGCTTGATAAGAAATGTACTCATTATCTTACTCATGTAATTGTAACCCCTCTGTACGGTATTTTCACAATTAAAAAAACTTATTAATAAAAAAAAGAAATGGTAAATGGAAGTTTGATACGGCATATATCAGAGGACTTAGAATGAAGCCAGGGAGAGAAGAATGCTCTCTGTTCCACTCTTGCCCATGTTTGATGACCTTCACTATACACCCAATATTTATTTTATGTCCTTATATATTTGCTAATTAAAACTTTATAACTGCATATAAATAGTGCTTATATAAATAAAGTGCAGACCACTGACTGATAGATTTAGGTTCTGTGTGTAGTAAGGGTAATTGTGAAATGAGGTTTATAGTTGTGTGAGTATAGGCTCTGGGCAGGGAGGGGAGGCTTTCAAACAAAACTTCTTCTGATACTTCCTGGTTGCAGTGAAAATGAGGTTCAAATGGAAACATTTTATTCCTTTTTTATTCTATTTTTATTATCTTTGTGTAGTTGTACAAAGGAGTTACCATTTAGCAGATAAGTTTGTAAATACACTACATCTTGAGCCATGTCACCCCTCTCTCTCCATTTTCCTAGTTTAATAGGATACAAATAGAATATTATGACTGTATTCTCTTTTCCTCTCTCCATTTGTTTACACTCCACCATCTATCAGCTTCCTGGTATTCATTTTGTTGGACTGTGAGTTAGTTTTTCTAAGGAATTACACCATTTGAATTCTCTTCTGCATACTTGGGTTGTTATGTTTGCATACAACCCTGTAGAGGAACTTTATTTCTGAAATGATGATAAATGTCCATTTATTTTTACCCTACATGATAAAACAGAAACATGATGGCCAAGAAAGATGGTGCATGCCTATAATCCCAGCTATTTGAGAAGTAGGGGCAGGAGTATTGAAAATGGTTATGGATAATGTCTGACTATAGAAATATAGTTCTTTAAGGCAGGGATCTGTAAATGGGCAACTTATGCTGCTCTGCTCTTACCTGCCCCTAAAACTTCATGGAAACACAACAGTTGTTTGTCTACATAAAAGGGAAATTTATTTAAAAATGACTTTTGTAAAACTAATTTTAAAATAAGTTTTATGTACCTATTTTAGTTCTTGTTTGAAAATTCCTCCCACTCTCATCCTAGCCCATGAAAGTTCTAGTGACAAGCTTTGAGTGATAAAGGTATAACTCATCATGGTTCTGATCATCAGTGATATTCACCAACCTTGCTCATCCATTTGAATGTGTTTATTTGATTGGATGTTTGCTGTTTGTTCTGTCTTGGGGTCCTTATTTCTAGTCATTCTGAGTCTTTATGTGATGCTAAGGCAAGTCAAAGCCCTGGTTCTGAGTATATGGCTCATAGCTAACAATCTTGATGGATGGTTTTTATTACGTCCGGTATGATCTGCAGAGAATTTAATTGAGGGTGTCACTCATCATGATTTCAAATTAGATTACAAAATTTATAACAAGCACAACCACATTACTGGCATAAAAACAGATATCTCAACTAATGGAAAAGAGTGGAGAGCATATAGGGAACAAATTTTTACCCAGGCACTGAGAGGAAAGCAAAGGGGATAAGGCAGCCTCATGAAGAACTGGTGCTGGAAGAACTGGATATTTACATGCCAAAGAGCGAATTTCTACTGTTATCTTACACCTTGCATAAGTCAGAAATAGGAAACATAAGGTTAAAGATTAAACACAAAACCTGAAGCAGCAAAGCTTCTAGGAGAAGAATCAAGCACAAAACTCCTTGATATTGGTTGTTTGCAAGAAATTTTTGAATACAACGTCACAGCCATAAGTCACAAAACAAAAAATACACAAGTGGGCTTGCATCACAAAGGAGGCAATCAAGCAAGTGCAAAAGCAGCCTACAGAATGGGAGAAAATACTTGCAAACCATCTCTGGCAAAGAGTTAGTATACAAAGAACTTTGACAATAAAATAACAAAACCCCAACTAACCCAAAATTTAAAATGTAGTGTAAAATTAAATATCACTCAGAGTTCAAAAATTGGGAAATTCTACCATTTGTGATAACATGCTTCAATCTGAGGGACATTATGCTAAGAAGCCAGAAACCAAAAGACAAATGATCTCTGATCTCACATATCTATAGAATCTATAATCAGATGCATAGAAACAGATTAGAATCACTGTTACCAGGAGATGTGGGGGAGAAGGAAATAGAGGAGATGTCAGTTAAGAGGTGTAAAGTTTCAGTTCTGCAGGATGAGTAAGTTCTGGGAAACTGACTATACACAGTGACTCTGGGCAATACTAGTATATTCAGTACTTGTAATCATTAAGAGTGTTGATTGGATCTTAAGTGTTCTCATCATACACAGAATGGTAGCAATGTGATGGGAGGAGTATATGAATTCTGCTATTGTAGTAACTTTTACAATCTATAGCAAACCTTCAAATTCAAATATATTTAATAAATGCCCAGTCTGTCAGACACAAATTGCCTTCTTACTGAAATAACTGATGCTTTGTCTTTTCTTCTTAAAACTGTTTGAGTTTTCTCAGGTGTCTTCTGCAGGACTGATATGTATAATCTGGAAGAAGAGAATAGTATAGTTACCCATAGTGACTTGCTGTAGGGCAGATGTGAACATGCAGATGCCCAGGACACAGAAACAATGCACATTGCAATACAACTGTGAGGCACCATTAATTTCTCTCTGGTCAAGTCCCAAAAAGATAAAGGACACCTATTTCCTCTCCTATGTATATCTTAGCTCAAAAATACAATCTTTCATGAAAACTCATACAGGGACATACACCTGTATACACAACCAGTATGTATACTGTATTCATACTGGAGAGAAACCCCATGGTCTACATGCTTTAAAAGTTAATATTTTAATAGAATGAATATTAGAAATGGAAACGGGTCTTGAATTTGAGAGGGCTAGTGTACCAGTAAGAGAAGGAATGGTGGAGAGACAGTCCAAATATTAGTGTACACACTTGAAAAGGAATGGGGAGGGTGGCTTTGGCTGGTGAAGGAGGGGTAGTAGGCTGGGAGAGAGTGATGTTAAGAGTGACACTGATCAAGGTGTATTGTGTACATCCATGGACACGTGGAATTGCAGCTCTCCAGTGCAACCATTTGAAGAAATAAATTTAAAGAAAAACATTGCCCCCTGACCAGCAATGACAATAGCATTATAAAGAACCACTTCATATCAGAGTATCCTTGAGTTATACTGGGAAGCGGGTGTGTATAGGGTAAACGGGGCAAAAAGATGCACCTAACTCACATGAAGTGGTCAGAAGAGATGAATTTTACAGTAAGAAGGGCCCTGATGGAGGAGGAGGACAAGACATCCTAGGATATAGCTATAACAGGTAAGGTCTTTCAAAACTTAACAGATGATTTATGTCCTTTCAACATTTGAAAGACATTGATATCACCATCCAGATAAGACAAGAGAGGTTCTAGGTCCAGCACTTTCACCACTAGAAACCACCCTGGCTGTTAGCCTAAGTGATTATAAATTCATATGCATTCATACAAAGTGACATTCGTGTCAAAGTAGGTCATTTTACACTAGGGACAAAGGGCACACTCTAGCCACAGATGGTGTGCCAGAGAGGGGATTTCTAAAAAGTCAAAACGAAATTCCTCCAAGGTCTCTTTCCTTACCCAGGCACAGTGTTCCAGCGCAAGATTCTACCACGTGTTTCCATTCGGGCAGATGGCAGGACGGCTCTTCTGCAATGTGGAACTGGTTAAGGGGGAAGGCCTTGCTGATAGAGATCAAGAAAGCGGCTTAAATTTACTTAGTGGTGAGAGGGTTTGTAATCCGTTCATGCTAGTGAATATAATGCTTTTATAATTACTTGTAAGTGGATGGAGAGCCTCCAGAATCAGCTCATAGGAAAAGGCTGTCAGTTCTAGTGGACTACTGAACATTCCAGAGAAGAGATCCGATGGTTTTCTGGGCCATAGAGTGACATTATACATTGTTATTTTGATGATAAAATATTCCCTTGTCTGCCATAGGGAAAGGGTTCAAGGACCTCAAATGGCTATTTTGGGGGAATGATTTGATGGCCTTTATGGACAATATCATGACTGATCACTACTAAAATACGATCACAATCACTAGCACTCTAGGTGCTGTCTTGTACAAAGAAGACACACACACTTACTGTATATGTATGGTAACAAACAGCCCCCAAATCTCAAGTGGCTTAACACAAGAAAATGTTCTTTCGCTCTCATCTTCACTTTGTAACGTGTTCTTCCCAGGTGTCTGTCCTCCTTGGTTTAGCTCAGTCTTGCAAGCTGTTTGATGCTCATAGCATCTCCATATGATCACCCACTTCCATAATCTCCCCAGCAGGAGAAGAGAGTGCTGGGTGGCCTTGCACTGACAAGTGGATATTCAAGCACATTGGTCAGAACTAATCATAAGATCCCAGCCAACTTCAAGCTGAGTTGGGATGTTTAATACTCCTATCTACCAAGAAGGAAGGAAACTGGATAATAGCAAATATTTAAGGTGTGTTCTCACATGAGTTGTTTAAGAGTAGCAAAATAACTTCATCAAGGATTAAGGTGTTCATGTTAAAGAGGAGAAGCAATATGGATTATGTACTAAGAAATCACTTTCGAATGAGCCATGAATCAAAACATATAATCTTTTTCTGGGGTTCTAGTCAAGTTATCGTCCTGAAACCTGTTTTAGGTTTTATCTTTTAAATTACTTTTTTAAAATTTGGGATAAGAAATCTTATTCATTTGGGATAAGATTATATATTTTATAGAAGCAGTCAGAGGTTTAAACAGGTTAGATAAAATGAATGGCATAGTTTCTGACATGTAAATGCTCCAAACCTTTCATTTGTATTATTAGTGGGAGGCAAATTATTTAACATTAAGAAATAGACATCTAAGAGGTCATTCATCTAAAATGTTAGTGGGAAAATATTCACACAACAGACAAATTTGTTGGAACCTAGGCAAATGTGAATGCACTTTGACTGGTGAACTCACATGGGCCTAAATCCCAGGCTGTGTCCCTCCCGCCGGATCTCACTGCCTCTGACATGGGTGGACATGCATTCTGAGATGATGCTAAACCTGTTTTATGGGCAGCTCTTCTCTCCCTGTGATCCAACTGCAGCAGTCCAGCCTGACTGAATTCATAGTCTACCTCTTCTCAGAATCTAATAAACATGACTATTTTTTAAAGTATTTTTGAGATCAACATTTTAGTTTCCTGTGTAAGAGAGCATGTGCTGTTTGTTTCCTGAGTCTGATTAGGTCACTTAGCTCCAGATCCATGCATGTTGCTACAAAGGAAAGAATTTCATTCTTCTTTTCTGGACAAGTCATACTTTATTATGTAAATGTATGTTATTTTCTTTATTCTTGCCTTGGTGATAGCTACATTGATTCTGTATCTTGGCTATTGTGAGCAATACTTCAGTAAATATTCAAATTCAAGTGTCTCTTCAATACAGTAATATGTATTTTTTGGGTACATTCCCAGCAGTAAGGTTCTTTCTTGGGTGAGGTGGTTGTTCTATTCCTACTTATTTGAGTACTCTCCATCTTATTTACTGTGATAGAAACAGGAAATAATTAGAGAATTGAAGTACATGCATCCAATATTATATAAAGATTGCAATTATAGAAATGTAAATTTGGGTGTATAATCATAAGAATGTGAGCCTGATATTCAGGGTCTACAAAATCATCTGAGAAAAGATAGACCAAAGAATTAATGAGTGTTGGAAGAATCATCTGCATACATTTTTAGAACCACAACAAATTAAGATAGGAATAGTGTGAGGGCAGTCTTTAGCTATACTTATGGAGACATAAAGCAGTGGGTAGTGGATGATAAAAATAAGAAATAGTAACATAGAAACAATCTCATGGCCTGAGACTCAAAGAAGGGTATTTTAAGGGAATAGGAAGGGAGAATGGTTTGAAGTAATAGAGAGAAGCATAGAGAATACTTAGCATCTTCTAGATTAAGATGGCTGGATATATGGAAATAGCCTCTCAGGGAAGAGATGGCTCTAAGCACAAGAAAGTAAGAATGAGTAAATTGGCAATTTTGCTAATAATTGAGAGTGGATCTCGAAGTCATGACACAGGAGATCAAGAATGGAGGCAGGGTGAAGAGATGGAGATAGAATGAATCATGTTCAAATGAAATTTGTGGAGTTTAGAGTGAAGTTGAGTGTCTCAGAAGTGTAGGTATTCAGGAATAAGTAAAAATACCACATACAACCAAGTTAGACTCTGCAGATACATCTCAGTTAACAGCGTTAAATGAATTGGTGAGATAAGGGGGAGTAGATGTCTGCATTCTATTTGACACTGTAAAATAAATGCCAGAGTATCTGAGAATACAGACTGGGTTCCACTTGGAGTCAGCTGTGTTTCAGAGCTAGTCAGCCTCCGCTGAGTCCTGATCATAAAGCCTCTGGTAGAGGCTTTGGTCATACTTCTAGTGAATGAGGTCAATTCTTGGTATCTCTGGAAGAGGGCGGGCCTATGCCCAATGGATGAAGAATGATTAGCGAAGCTGGTTCACATTGACTGTGAGAATGTCTTGGTTTTGTGTTAGTTTTCTGTCACTATGATGAAACACCCCAAATAATCAACTTATAAAGAGGAAAGATCTCATTTTGGCTGAGAGTTTCAGAAATTTCTGTGGTTGCTTGGCTCTGTCACTTTGAACCTGTGGCAGGTAGGAAGTAAGTGGCAACATAAAGTTGCTTACCTGGTGGAATCTAGGAAGAAGGGAAAGAGAGAGGAAGAGGAAGGAGCCAAGGTCAAGATTTTCCCTTTAAAGGCATACTTCAGTGACCTATTTCTGGCAGACAGGCCCTACCCTTAAAGTTTATACCACTCCCCCATCACACGAGCAACTGGGGGCTAAGCCTTGGACATATAAGTTTTTGGGAGACATTTCAGACCCAAACCAGAATAGCCTCTAATAATAATAGTGGGATGTGAAAGGTAGAAAGATCTTGTTTACTTTCTCTAAAGGATGTCAGCATCTGTGTTAGTAAGAGCAATGTGTCTATTATTTCCCTTGGTGGTCATGTATTGAAATCAAGGTCATTCTATCCTCATAAAATGAGGTTGGGAAAATTCTTTCTTTTACTATTCTCTGGAACAGTTTGTGTAAGACAGGGCTTTTGTGTTCTCGAAGCCTTAGTAATAGTTGTCTATAAAACTGCCTGAGCCTGATGATCTTGATGTTTGGATTTGTGGGATGGGGAGGATATGAAAAGTTATGGGTAGTATGATGGACTTAATTCTCAATTTCATTTATTTAATAGACAGTTGGTTTACCTAGGTTTTTGTTTCTTATTGCTATTGAAAATTTACTCATTTTTGTCAAGAAAAAATTGTTCATCTTATCTTTGTTTTCAAATATAATGACAAAAAACCTATCCTTAACCTTCTACTAACATCACAAAGATGTCTCTATTGTACCTGTAGTTACATTCTTCTTTTTATTATTTCTTGACTAGTTTTATGATGGATTTGACTATTTTATTGGTCTTTCAAAGGCTAGGCTTTGCATTTATTTCTTTTTTGTATTTTATCTCATTTGTGTGTGTTACTTCCTTTTCCCAACTTTCTTAACTTACACATTCATCTCAGTGCAATTGGTAAAAGAAAACTGGAGAAAGGAAAAGAAAACATGCACAAGACACACACTTCATACACTTTTTTCTGTATTTTTTCTTTCTATACAGACACATAAGCATACATGCACACTGATACGTTGTGGATTTACATAGTCCATATTTCTCTAAGTACTTCTTTACTTTCCACAGATTTTCTATATGATTATTCCACTCTGTTATTTCATTTCTTTTGTATTTCTGGTAGCTGGGCATTGTGGGTTTTCTTATGGTCTCACATGAGTAGTTTAATTCCCTTTTGATTGGTAGTATTTTATTTGTGGACAAAGAGATCCTAGAAAGCTTTTAATCAGTTTATCATGTAATTGAGATTGCAAACTAATCTTTCTTAGAGTTAAAAGTTTTTGTGTGTGTGTGTGTGCTATGAGTGGAGAAACAATGTAACACTATGAAGAAAAATAAGATATCCAAGTCAGAATAGAAGTAAATGGATTTATAGGTAGGGATGTTTATTTAAAAGTCTTCTTAGTGGTCAAATGGTCATCTTAGGTCATGAGTCAAACATTCCAGTTTCTTCATCTGTAAACTTAGGATGAGAAACTTATCCTGTATAATCTGAGGATAAAATAAGGAGAGCAGAGCAAATATTTTTAAAAGAAGATAGTGTAGAATCCAAGAAATGAGACGTTCTAGTTTTTGTGTTTGGAGTCAGATACAATTGGATGTATATACATATATATATATGATTCATATTTATTCATAAGCACTGAACAATATGATTACTATCTTCAAGTCTTTGTCTGTAGAAAGAGCTATATGAATCTTCTAGGATTTTTATAGTCTACTATAATTAGTACCTTTAGAACATGTGTTAAACATGCTAAACATTCAATGAGGTGATAGTGAAGGTCGATGCTTGTGAATAAATTCAGGTGGAAAGGAAAGGAAAGCTGGTCATGTGAGGGGCATCCATGGGCCCTCAGTCTCCTCCCTCATTTAGGTCTTGTTTTGGGACATCATCCTGGAAAGATGGCCACATTCTTCTAACACACACTTTCCCGTATTCCACTTGTTTTCATTATCCCTGTTATTAAATCACAGGAATAGAAACTGCTGATCCAAATTCTTAGCAAAACCCAATATGCACATGTGGAATGACAAACCCAGGATTCCTCACTGGGTTGTAGGAGTTTTCATGAAGTTTCAAGTTTTAACTTCCTTTGCTCTGTATGCCTAAAGTTTCTAATGATAAATTATTCCAGAGCCATTTTCAAAGGGAAGAAGTAAGTTATAATAGCTAGCTAGTCTCTTTGAATGCTAAGAAATTACTCTCTGTATTCATATGTGTAGCTATGATTTCTATGCGTTTTGCATATTTGAATGTTCAAAGTTAACATAATGATGACTTGTTCTCTTGATAGTAACTCACAGATTTCTCTCTTTCTTTTTCTTTCGTATACAAAACTCATATGTATAACACAAAGTTCAACATTATTTTTTTATCCTATCCCTATATTTAGACACAAGTTAAGTTCATCTCATGATAATTAGAATCTTTTATTAAAGGTTGTACAAAATTTATTTATAAATTACTATCAATCTAACTCTACATGCATTTGTCAAATCAGTAGTCCATAAATAATGGTAGAACAGTTACACTTCTCTATGCTTGTAGCCTACATCTCACACAAAATCTACTCTGGTGATTTTAGCGTAGAGAAACAATTTCGCATACCAGAATTCTCTCCTTGGACATGGAACACATCTGGTCTATTTGTCCCTTACACTGCTATACAATTTCCAATTTCATGTCCTGTTATTGCTGTAGATATGTGGACAGGAAAACTTTAGGCTGATTAAAAACTAAAATTGTAGTATATTTTTCAAATCCAAACAAGTAGCTTCTCCACTGCCCACGTAGACAATTTCTCCACAAGCACCGACTGTCTGTCTTCCCTGGGACAGCAGGCCCTCTGCTCATATGTGTGTACATTCTCCCTTGAATCACCTGCACATATTCAATTTTTCCCCCCTACCTTCCCATTGTTTCTTTTTCTTTTCTTGAAATACACTTACTCTAATATTCAGCTATGTGGTGGACCACAATTCTTTTTTCCTTACACTGTTCCCAAACTCCAGTTATTTCTCTCTTCTCTCTAACACTCTTTGCTCTGACATATAAATCAAAAGACACCATTTTGGAAATAAAAATAATATTGGATTATCTTACCTGAAAGCTTTGTTTGATCAGTCCTTTTCAGTATAAAATAAAAATTCCTCTTCCAAAAAAAAAATCCCCTTGCTCATTTCCATCAACGAAGACTTCAGTTTCCTGTTGCATTTTTCTATCCTTCCTCCATCGCTTTGCCAACATCCTAATATTCCATCATCCCCATAACACTTTCTCCTGTATCATGCAAGCCTGTTCAGCTTTCACGGATCTCAATTCAACTCATGACCTCTCTGTACTTATCCTCAAATACATTTAGATTCTCAGCTAATGATGAGTGTGATAGTGTCTCTTCCTTCTTAATCAAGGTCAACCAAAGTCAATGACTGGGCCAGAAGATTATAGACTCCATGTCTTGAATTAGGTCATTCTTCTTTCCATAGAATAAATTGCCTCTCCAAAATTAAGAGATGGATGGATAGTTGTTCCTTCTGGAACGGGATCGGTATATATTCAGGATTAGGTAGTTTTGAGAACTGTTGCTTCACTAATTTCACGGACACTTTCTGGTCGTTGTGAGCTAATTGCAGGGAAGTCTATCTTTGTTTTATTGTATATGCATAAAAGAAAAGCAAGATTAAAGAAAGGTGAGGACACACTGTACTGGTCACCAACAGTTAAGGATTTAAGGTTATTTTGGAGATGAGCATCTGGGCATTCATGGCAGCAAGGGAAACCCTGGGTGAATTTCATCAACCAATCAGAGGAGCTCTGCTAATTTCTTCAAAGGCACATAATTTCTGATATATACTCACAGAGATAATAATGTGCTTGACAATTTTCACACAAAGTCACTTCCATGTTCATTGAGCAAGTGCTTTATTAAGCCCAGAAGCCAGAGTCATGAGGATATATGGTGAAGGGCCTTCTGTTGGAGACAACGCTCTCCAATAGATGCTTTTAGAATTGTGCTCAAGCCAGGGTGACCAATGTCTGAACTAACACGGGTCCAACTTGTATCTTCTTGCACAGAATTTAAAATCCTGGGAATTGTAGTGTATCAGCCAAACCGAGTTTCAGAATTCTGAGATTTTTGAAGACAGACACTTTATGAATAAGTTCTTGGTGAGGAGAAGTTTGGGCCTCAAAGCATCCTGCTGTCACACTGATGTCATGTAGAGTTAATGAACGACAAAATGGGGCTTGGGGACACTAGACCAATTACAGTAGGAACTACTCGGTAGGTGGGAAATCCTGTTAGGTCTGTCTGTGCAAGCGTCAATGAAGGAGTCCTGTTTTAACATAACCCCAAGCTGAGCTCACATTGGAGGGAAGATAACATACAATGTGATCTGCTGGTAACCTGTGGAGAACGTGGGAGCCTAGCAGGCGGGGAATCCCCTGGTGGGAACAGCCCGCGTTAGCACTTATACATCTGCTGTGCTCTTCTGCTCTAGGACTGGCCCATCACGTATGTATGTGGATGGATGTGGTTTCATGAATGCTCAAACCTCAGGCTTCAAATAGTCTTTGTTCCACTTTCCCACTCTGTATGTGCTACTCAGTAGCTTTGTTTATTTAAAAATATATATTTCCTTTAGTTTGTGTTTCTTGGCATGGCCCAGAATGGCTTTTTCCAAACACATTCTTCCTGGGACCTCTTACCATTCATAACACCACACCTTCAGAGGTACCCTGAGCCTTTAGATGCTTTCTACTTTCCAAGCTTTAGGAGAGCACCTGGGCCCATGTGCTACCTCATCTTCAGCTCCATGGGGGACACTACTATGTAAGATACTCAAGCCAAATAAGTCTATAGGTTCATCTTCCCATGAAGCCTTGGTTATCATAAATTACATGTTTCTTGACCTCAAGTCCCAGAGATACTCTCGGGCTTTCTACCTATAGATCTGGGGGCTTATCTATATATAGATCCACTAGGTTTTTCCCCTCCTGAAGGAAAGGCATAAAACTATTCCCCCAACATTGTCAACATTCCAGAGCAACTAGTCCTGCAGGTTCCCTGTGTGCAAATGACCACAGCCCTTTTCTCAGAGCTGAACTCCAGGCTGGAAACTCTTGGCTCCCTGAGCATCGCCTTCAAAGAGGAAAATACCAGTGCCTCCTGAACCAACAATGAGACATGTTTGACTAGTGGTGATGAAATGCCTTCTGTAAACACTCCCTGCCTACCCACCTCCTCTTTCCAGGACTGATTCACCACTGAAGTATTTGTGTCACCCAAGTTCAAGTACATGAAACCGAACTCTTTGGGGTTGGCAGTTCTCAATGCCAACATGAACTTCACGGGCTAGAGAGGTCATAAAATAAGCCAAAGCAAGCTGCTGGTCTCCAACAGGCCTGCCTACACAACAAATGAGAGCTGGGCCTGGGGTTTTCTGGGTCAGATCAACAGTGCATGCTGGGAATTCATGTTGCAGAGTGAATTCCCTCCAAATGTTCCTGTTCTTGCCCACCCAGAAAACACATTTCCACAAGAAATAGGCCCCAGGCACTGACTAATGTAATATCTTGTTCTACCATCAGTAGACTATGAAATCTCGTTATTTCACGATCCTCTCCCTCTGAGCTTGGGGCTCTCATCCAAGTTTACTTGAATTATATGTGACAGTTTCTTTTAATATGCAGAATAAGAATGACTGTAAGGGACAAATTATCTCAAAAATAATATGGAGAATACCAGAAGCACCCAATTTGTCTATGTAGTGGAAAGCATATTTTCAGCAGCAGAACTTGGGTATAAATGGATACTCCCATGTTTATAGACAAATAGGATACCCATGCTTATCTGTGGGTAGGTTTCCTGGGAGCCTTTGTCATCTGGTAGAGTACTCTCCTTGAAGTCAAGGTTGAATCTTAAGATACAGAGAGAGGTAGATGAAATTATAATCCTTTCCCACAGAATCTAATATCTTATTTTCCCCTGGACTTCATTGTTAAATGAAATCATTACCTTCTCAGGACAGTCTGTAGGAGTTCAGGTTATCCTGTGTCCAATTCCAGTGTATTTGTTTTATTATTATAGTTCAAAATGCTGCAGGAAGTTCATGTATTGAGCTGTCATTCTACTTGGGCTGTTATGTAACATGTATGGTTTGGGGAAGAATCAAACACATCTGTATATTCCAAGATAGTATTTTCAACACAGTTATTGGCATTTTGATCAGAACAATAAGAATCAAATACTTGCAAAGTATCAATGGCTCACAACTGAAATTTTAGCTATTTCAGAGGTTGGAATCTGAGGATTGCATCCAGGTCAGCCCGACGAAGGAAGTCTGTGAGCTGGGCACCAGTGGCTCACGCCTATAATCCTAGCTATTCAGGAGGCTGAGATCTGAAGATCATGATTTAAAGTCAGCCAGGGCAGGAAGGTCCATGAGACTCTTATCTCTGATAAAGCACCAGAAAACCTGAAGTGGTGCCAAGGCGCAAGTGTAGAGTGCTCACCTTGAACTGAAGAGCTCAGGGACAGTGTCCAGGCTCAGAGTTCAAGCCCCACAACTGACAAAAAAGAGAAAGTCTGTTAGTCTCTTCTCTTTAATTAACCACCCAAAAAGTCCAAAGTGGAAATGTGGCTCAAGTGGTAGAGTGCCAATCTTTTAAGTAGAAAAGCTAAGGGATAGTGCCCAGGCCCTGAGTTTAAGCCCCAGTACTGGCATATATATACACAACTATACTTGTACACTAAAGGAAGGCTTACTAACAGATAATAATATGAAGTTTTAAAGGGTACTTTTACTTTAAAATTTCCTAAGACAGAATGTGCATTGCAAATCTCCAAGAGGGGGCGCTTTGGTGTGTCAGCTTTGCCAAACTTATTTTAGAAAGTGGCTTTGTATTTTCTTCAGAACTATTAACCTTTCCTGAAATACTAGTGTTACACAGTATTTCCTGGATATACTTAATCTAATTCAAGCATTAGAAGTTTTTCTAGGAAGTGCTAGAAAGACTTTCTTGTCATTTTAATAACTTTCTCTCTCTCTCTTTCTTGCTTTTTCTCTTTCTCTTTCTCTCTGTGTCTGTATGAGAGAGAGAGAGAGAGAGAGAAAGTATATGTGTACTGGGGCTTAAACTCAAGGTCTGGGCATTGTCCCTTAGCTTTTCCACTCAAGGTTATCATTCTACTACTTGAGACACACCTCCATATCAGGCTTTTCTGGTAGTCAATTAGAGATAAGCGTCTCACAGACTTTCCTGTCTGGGCTGGCTTCAAACCACCATCCTCAGGTCTCAGCCTCCTGAGTAGCTAGGATTACAGGTGTGAGCCACCAGCACCTGGCTTAATAATACTTTTTATGGACATTAAACAAACCACTTAAAACAATAGTACCTTAAGAGACTAGCACTTTCTAGAAGGTTGCCAAAAAAGCAAGCAAGTAAACAATCTGGCTATAGAATGCTTGTGTACTGTTTTGGCTCAAGCCTGTTTGTGTGTGGCACATGTCACATTATGTTCTTTGAATTACAAATACTTGTGTGGCCAGGCTGGGAGGCTGATCACTGAATATAAAATTTCACATAGAAGAAAATCTGCTCTGAATTATAAATGGCTGACTTACAATTTCACCTTGGAAAAATGACATTTATTTGTAAGCTGTAGCTGCTCGCCATGGAGAATTCAACTTTCTGCAAAAAGGATGTTTAACTCCATGTCCTCTCCTTCAAACTTTGCATTCCTTATCTATCTATGAGTGTCTGCAGGGGGTATCAAGCCCCTCCCCAAAGCTGTGCTGGGAGTGTGAAGGGAAAGTCATTTCTTCTTCAGCATTTCATCCCCTCCTCCACCCCTGCCTTGCAGCTCCAGTCACACCTCCTCATGTTACTGCAAAATTAGTCAAGCCGCTGGCAGGAGGTTGCTACCCAGAGCAAGGCAACTCATCCCTCATGGAGCTGAGAGGTAGCCTCCAGGCTCCTTTTAATCTGATTGTTTTAATTCAATTTCATCTTCCCAGTAAATATTTTTCTACAGCCGCAGAGAAGTGTAAATCAAGTAAGTGGTTTGCAATCTATGTGTTATAGTTCCAGAGCTTACCAGGGCCAATGTGATGGCTCCTGAGGTACATTTGCTTTTGCTAGGAAATTATGGCAGTTACTGAGAAGGGAAAGCATTTCATATGAGCATATGAACAGAAATGACAGCCCCCTCCAATGCCGTCCCCTTCCCCCCACCATGATAACTGCTATTCATTGAACATTTGCTGGGTTCTGGTTATTCATTGACCCCTTGCCATGTTCAGGTGACTTGTTATGTTCATTATCCCTGGAATGTTGGCATATCATTCCCATTGAACAGATGAGTTGAATGAGATACAGAAAGAGGAGTGATCCATGCTCCTGGACTGGAAGGATCAACATCATGAAAATGGCAATACTTCCCAAGGCTATCTAAAATTCAATGTGATACCTATCAATATTCCAACCTCATTCTTCAGGGAAATAGAAGTGGCAATCCAAAAATTCATATGGAACAATAAAAGACCCCACATAGCAAAAATGATCCTTAATAGAAAGAACAGTGCTGGAGAAATATCAATACCAAATTTCAAACTCTTCTACAAAGCCATAGTAATCAAAACAGCTTGGTACTGGCACAAGAACAGACCTCAGGACCAATAGAATAGAATTGAAAACCCAGAAATGAACCCACAGACCTATAGCCACCTAATCTTTGATAAGGGAGTTAAAAAAATAGAATAGAAGAAAGACAGCCTCTTTAGTAAATGGTGCTGGCAAAATTGGTTAACTACTTGTAGAAAACTAAAGCTAGATCCTTATATATCACCCTGCACCAGAATCAACTCCAAATGGATCAAAGACCTCGAAGTCAAAGCAGACACTCTGAAAACATTAAAGGAAGGAATAGGACAAACCCTAGGTCTCCTTGGCACAGGCCAACATTTTCATAATAGAGACCTAGAAACACAACAAATCAAAGAAAGTTTGGACAAATGGGATTGGATGAAATTGCAGAGCTTCTGTATGGCAAAGGACATAGCTAGCAAGATCAATAGAAAGCCCACGGATTGGGAGAAGATCTTCACTAGCCATACAACAGACGAGAGTCTCATATCTAAAATATACTTGGAACTCAAAAAATTAAATCCCCCAACAACAAATCCTCAAAGAAACAACTGCCCAATAAATAAGTGGGCCAAAGACTTAAAGAGAAACTTTTCTGAAGAGGAAAGAAGGATGGCCAATAGACACATGAAGAAATGCTCAACTTCTCTAGCCGTAAAAGAAATGCAAATCAAAACAACATTGAGGTACCACCTCACTCCAGTTAGAATGGCTATAATCAAGAACTCTAATGACAACGGATGCTGCATTGTTGGTGGGAATGTAAACTTGTTCAACCACTTTGGAAAGTAGTATGGAGATTCCTCAAAAGATTCCACATACACTGTGGCTCAAGTGGTAGAGCGCTAGCCTTGAGCTGAAGGACAGCACCCAGGCCCAGAGTTCAGGCCCCACAACCGGACGCCACCCCCCACCCAAAAAAAAGATTCCACATAGAGCTCCCCTATGACCCAGCAATCCCACTTTTGGGCATTTACCCAAATGATCACAAACAAGACCATACTAAAGCTACCAGCACAGCTATGTTTATTGCAGTATTATTTACCATAGCTAAGATATGGAACCAACCCAGATACTTCAGTAGATGAATGGATCAAGAAAATGTGATATATATATATATATATATATATATATATATATATATATATATATATAATATTCTATGCCTCCATCAGAAAGAATGACATTGCCCCATTTGTTAGGAAATGAAAGACTTGGAAAAAAATCACATTAAGTGAAGTAAGCCAGGCTCAAAGAAACATAGGTCCCATGGTTTCCCTTATTTGCAATAACTAGTATTTATCTGAGACTAGCAAAAAAGGTCAGATATGATGATGTTAAGCAAAATGAACCCCAAGATAAGGACACAAGTGGTTTTTTTTCTTTCTTGCTATTGTTTCTAACGTATTTATAAGGTACCACATGATTTGTTGTTGTTGTTATGTATGTTCCTCCCCCACAGTATAACCCCTGCTTTCACTGTATTTGATGTTGGTATAATTTGGGGAGTGGAAGGGAAAAAACAAGTTGTTTAAATAGGGATACAGGTGGACCCCTTGCAACAATGAAATGTACAAGACACTATGTTGTAAAAAGGAACTTCACAATTTTGGCGGGGGTATGGGAGTGTGGGGGGAATGTAGTTGTGGAGATGGGAGGGAAGGGATGGTAGGGGAAAAACAAAGGAGGAGGCAACAATGCTTGATAAGAAATGTACTCCTTACCTTGCTCATGTGATTGTAACCCCTCTGTACAGTATTTTCACAATAAAAAACTTACTTAAAAAATAGGAAGTGGAGTGACACATTCAAGGTCTCCCCTCATAGTAAAGCCAGTATTCAAACTTAAATAAATTTAATGTCAATACTTCTGTTCTTGCATCCTTCAGCCTCTGTAACAGAGACCTACACAATTTTAACCTTGGAAGTCCTAAGGCATAAGAATCTTGAGTGTACTCAATGGATTTGCCTGGGATTTTTTTTCCTTAATGCCACAGATCTCAGAATCAAGATCAAATAATAGGTTTACATCTCCTCCATGGAGACAGAAGAGATGAAAATTCACATCTCCACCAATATTTAAATTTTATCCAGATCTAGAAAGCAATTACACAAGTCTTAACTCATGAGTCTATATGATAAAGCTTCATTTGAGGCCTGATCATGTGTGCTAGTTAGCTTTCTGTCAGTGACAAAATGAATTAGATAATCAACTCAGGTTGTGAAGGTTTGTCTTGGTTCATGATTTCATAGGTTTCTGTCAGTCCCTCGTCACTTTTCCCTGTACAATTCAATACTTCATGGCAGGAACATGGGGTAATGAAGGTTTGTTTACCTACTTGTGTCTAGAAAGTAGACAAGAGAAAAGAAGACACTGAGGTCTCAATATGTACTTCAAATGCAAACCTACAATGCACTAACTTCCTTACACAGGCCCTGCCTCTATGTGATGAGATCCTATTTCACAAACATAAGAGGGTATCATTTGGCTTTTCTACTATCTTCCCATCTAAGTAGAATAATCAAATCCTGCTATGACTCAAGGTTAAGGTATCAACAGTTTGCCTATGGCATGTTCTTGAAGAATGTAGTGACAACATAGGGTATTGGGAAAGGGGAAAAAGGTAAGTGAAAAGTTGTTAAGTATTTTTCATGAGAGGAGAATAAAAAAATTCAAAGTAATAATAACACTGACACTTCATTGAGTATATACATAAGATAATTCCTTACTAGGACCTTACTTGCAAGTTTGCATGACACAGAGAGCGTAGAAAACTTACAAAAAGAATACCCTCTCCCCCTTCTCTTTTTGTAGTGGTTGAAGAGCTGATTTGAAGACAGAAGGAACTGAATCTCACTCTGATCCTTAGTAGCTATATGATCTTGACAAGTTATTTACCTTCATGAACCTCAGTTTACTGAATTTTAAGATGAGAAGGAGGATACCTCATCTAGAGGGAGTCTAAAGATTAAATGGGTTAATTATATGGGATGGGCAAGGTTTAACACTTAGTTTAAAATTAAAACTAGCATCAGTGATGATATTTGAGGCTCTGTTCTTGTATTACACGTGGACCACAAAATAATTCCTTCAAGGTAAGTGGAAAAAAAATAGACCCAGAGAGTTGCTACCAAAAGCAAGGGTGGGATTTGAAACAAGGAAACTACGTTTTCAATTATACCTCTATGTTTTGTCTTGACTTCATTAGATTGATAGATATATATTTAAGAATACTTTTGAAGATGCTAAAATAAATCATTGAGAAAAGTGTAACCAGATGTGCACACCTATTAAAAATTTGGGAAAGGATGAAAGCAAAAACCTCAAAGTTGAATAAACAAAAGAAATAAAACATATTTACAAATATAAGGCACACACAGGTGACAGGACAACAACATAAACAAATGATTTTAATATCCTTGTTAAAAAAAACAACCTTGTTTGGAAAACAGAAATAACATCCATAAAACAAATGTCTAGTCTTTATAAGGTTCAAGCTTGGGACAAGATGACATAGAAGAAGAGATCAAAATAGTAAACGGGGAAAAGATTTATCCAGGAAATGCAAACACAGTAAGAATGGTGAGTGTGGGTGTTGGCATAACTTGGTTGTTCTAACAATTTTTTTCCCTGAAATTCTCTTCTCTCTATTTCCAGATGAGAATTGGGGCAGAAAGAAAATCACTTGATAATTTCAAGAAAGAAGTGATTACTCTTTGGTTGTTGTGGTTACAGGAAGGGGTAGAATAATGCATTAGTATTGGAAAGTTCTAGCTTTTACTTACCTTTCTGATTTCTGGACCTCTGGCAAAAAGCATCTCCAGGTTTATAACCAAAATCTATTTTTTAAATTTTATTTTATTGTAAAGATGCTGTACAGAGGGGTTACAGTTACATGAGTAAGGTAACAAGTACATTGCTTGTCAAACATTGTTACTCCCTCCTTTGTTTTTCTCCTACTATCCCTTTCCTACTCCATCTCCCTCACCTTCCTTCCCAGAGAAGTTGTAAAGTTTATTTCCAACATAGTGTCATGTGAGTATCAGTGTTGCAATGGGTTATCCTGTGTCCTTGTTTCAGCATTTTGTTATTCCCCTTCCCCTCCCCAAATTAGATAAATGTATAAACAAGATGCAGAACACCAACATCAAATACAGTGACAGGAGGGGATATACCATAGCAGAAAGAATACAAAAAAACCCAAAAGATCACAGAGTACATTCTAATTTTACTAATTTTTTTACAGAGAGACTGGTTATATTCTATAAACTAGGCGATATTTGTTGAGATTTCCTTAGAATACAATACATTAGTTTTTTAAATCGCTACCTAGGAAATCATCACAATCTTCATGTCCTAAAACAATACCTAGTTTTGAGCTTATAGATATGTAGGTCAGGTAACCAGAGAGTTTCCTGGATTGCCAGGTCCTCATTAGGCTGAATCATTGAGTCAGTTGAGTCAAGTTCTTCTCTGGAGGCTCTGAGGTAGAATCTCCTCCCAAGTTCATTTTCATTGTCACCCTCAGTCCTTTGACTACTATTAGCTGTTGATTACTTTTAGTTCGTAGAGACCAGCCACATTTCCAGTCCTCCTTCATTAAAGCCAGCAACAGAAATGTGCTCTTAGATCAGCTTTCTCTCTTGTCTCCTTTCTGAGTTCTAGACCTAGATATAAGGGGCTCATGTAATTAGATCATGACTGCTAGAATAATACCTCCATATCAAGGGATTTGGAGTATTTCTTATAGTCACAAATTTCTTTTATAGCAGTAGGAAGATTGGTTATGTAAGGGAAGGGGTGGGTTTGGAGGGATGGATGAAGATGTTGATGGGGGAACAGTGATCAAGACTCACTGTGTACTCACAAACTGCTTTGATAAATGGCAATTCCTTTGTACAAGTACTTAAAGATAATAAAAATATTCAAAAAAAAGAAGTAGGAAGATTGTAGTTTGATTAAATAACTAGATGTGCATATATCAAGTGCCAGCCTCTTGAGGATTCTCTTAGAATTCTGTCTACCCTGATCATGTGACTTGAAGTGTAGACATTCTGGTACAGACACCATGTGTTTCCGACTCAATTTAGCCATGGCTAGGCATCTAGATTTTTCCACTGTATGCTGATCTACATTTTGTTTTTTGTCGGCTGTGGAGCCTGAACTCTGGGCCTGGGCTGTCCCTCAGCTCTTCAGCTCAAGGCTAGCGCTCTACCACTTGAACCACAGTACCACTTTTGGCTTTTTCTGCTTATGTAGTGCTGAGAAATTGAACCCAGGGCCCCATGTATTCAAGGCAAGCACTCTACCACTGAGCCACCTTTCCAGCCTTGATCTATATTTTTATAACGTTATTGTGACATGATCTCTGCAGGCCAAGAAAGAGACACAACTTTTCCCAGCCATGCTGAAGATAGCCTCATTGGTTTTCCTGTGTTGAAGATGAACACATTGGAAGCACAGCTCTTTATACTTAACAAGGCTGACTATCTGCTAACTCATCTGCTAAACAATCATCACCAGACAGCAGGGTATTCATTTGTTCATTGTAAATATGATTTGGTTGAAACTAAGTCAAATACAGTTACTACCTTGGCCATATTGTATTCCAAATTAAGAATAATGGAATCCTGACTCTTTAAGACCTTAATCAAAGAGCTAGATTACATAGGACAAAAAATGTGATGTTCCTGGAAGAATGTTTTGTGTGGTATTTGGCAGGCAGAGAACATTAAAGTATGTAAATTCTGAGTAAATGAAATAAGGTGTGCATGAGAGGAGGAACAAATGAAATTACAAAGATCAAAGGAAGGCCATAGGAAAAAAACTTCGTTCCAGAGAAGTTAGCAAAATTGGTATAGGAGTGGTTACATTGAAATTAGCTGCTGAAGGCTATGTATATGTGACAGAGAAGACTAGAGAAAGGCTTTCTTAGCAGGTGCAATAGCTTGAAAATGTATGAAGCTGGGCTATGAGCAAAACTTTGGCAGGTAGACGTCCTGTGCAGTGTTTTGCTTTCGTGAGAAGTTAGGACTTCAGTGGCTATCACAGACATCATCTTGATGTCCATGCCTTCAGTTGCTCTTGGTACAGGTTGTGAATTGCTGATATTTCTTGCTCTCTGTACAGAATTTGAGGACACATAGTGTCACTTTCATAAAAATCACAGTTAATGATGAGATGAGGGACCAGGTATGGTGGATCACTCCTGTATAGTATCAGCTACATGTGAGGTGAAGATAGGAGGATCACAGTTTGAGATCAACCAGAGAAAAATGTTTAGTGGGACCTTATCTAACAAAACAAAAACAAAAACAAAATCCATCCACGCTTGGTGGTGCAGCCCTGAAATCTTATCTATGTAGGAAGTAGGAGGATTCTGGTCTAAGGCTGGCTCCAGGCAAAAACAGGAGGTCCTATATGAAAAACTAGGAAAGCAAAAAGGGATTAGGGGTGTAGCTCAAGTGATAAGAGCACTTACCTAGCAAGGTCCCAAGTTCAAACCTCACTAGAGCAAAAAAAAAAACCCACAAAAATAGAGAAGATGTGCATTCTAAAAGCTTTGTGTAGCAAAGCAAAATCCAATATACTTACTTTAGAAGAGTTTAGAGTCTGGTAACTACTGTCTTCTCAGAGGTCATTTAAATATCACTACTTTGTGGCCTGTTCAGGGCCTGGGGAAATAAGCTGCAGCATTCCTTTGAAGGCAAGAGAAAAGATGATGTAACTGAAGCACCATGTATAATGGAAGAATTTGGGGCTGCGGTGCTGGGTAACAGGACTTGTTTCCAAGAATGAAGTCTGTGGAAGAAAAACTTGCCCTTTCCTCCTCTACTTTGTTCCTGAAGGCAAAGGTTGATGGAGAGCACAAGGTTATTATGGTGGTGTCTCTAGAATAACAATGGTGAAGAGTCATTAAAGTGTGTGTGTGTGTGTGTGTGTGTGTGTGTGTGTGTGTTTGTGTGTGTGAGTGTGTGTGTGTAACAGAGAGAGAGACAGAGAAAGACAGAGAGAGAGATCTGGCTACTGTACTTTAACAATAATCCCTCTGGACATCATACAAGGTCAGTAAGTCACCTCAAGACCACCCTGCTTGAGGATTTTTCTCTCCATGTAGGGGCTTCAGAGTCTTTCAGCTGACAAATGTCACCAGCACCTTTCATATTTATGGTGACTCATAAACAGGAAATCTGGTTCTGTCCATGACATTGTAACTTTTTCATATCACAAATCCTTTTATGAAAATGAAAATATGAAACATACATACACAGACACACAGACACACACACACATAACCAAACCAAAGAACTTAGCTGCCTTCTGCTTTCTGGGCCAAAATAAATATTGCCCAATTAGTAAGGCATACTGAACAAATTAAGCGCTAAATGCAAATTTATCGACTGAAGTCCAATGGCGGAGTCACCAAAGAGGCTGCAGCGGAGGAACCCAGCCTTGTAAGTAGGTGTTTGTGTTGGCCCGTCTCTGCAGAGAGACATGGGAACAGTAATATAAAAAGCCAGCATTTCTGTTACACCCAAGATGAACAGTTTGTTTTAGAAAGTTCATGTAAACAGTGTCTAACATATATTCACTGAATTCACAATTGCAGTTGCTACCAAGAAGGAGATGAGAAAACAAAAAGAAATTGGCAAAATTTCCCTTAAAAAAAAAACTTACTTGGAAATGTTCAAGTCAGCACTGTAAATCACTGGATAAGCTAGAGACTTCCTTCCTCATCTGTGAGTGAGGAATTAGCCTGTGTTCTGCTTCCTCCAGGCAGACATGGACTTTGTCCTTCAGGTAGACAAAACCTTACAAGAGAAGGATGAGTTATCATAATATTTTCTAACATCTCAAATGGAAAAGATGTATATATGGCATACTTTTTATGCGATGGGCATTATGGGAATTGTGCTTTCATTAAGTTAGATGGAAGGAGGAGCTGCTAGTAGAGAGTAGAGATGTTTATATTTGTATCTGTGGATTCAGTCGTGTTTCTCAATCCTTCGGTCAAGTTCTCTCATCCATTTTCACATGCAAGACTGTAAAATACAGAGGAACTTGGCAAAGTCTCTACACTGGACGCCTTTTGTTCATTTGTAGAGAATTCCCACCAGCTTCTTTGTCTCCTCTTTGACATCAGACAGTTACAGAAGCTGGGAGACAGAAAAGCCATTTATGATATACTACACTTCTAGAATAGTATAGTGTGGCCGTCCAGAATAATATTTAGAAAGTAGAGACCCGGAATGAGACTGTTCAAAGTAGCACAGTGAACCTGTGCTGAAGTAACTTTTAGATCAGCTCTGTCTTATATGTTGGCTCCTGACCAAATTAATTAAAATTCAATTAAAATTCATGTCTGTCTTTCTGTCTGTCTGTCTGTCTCTGTCTCTCCCTTCCTTCATCAAGTTATAAGCTACTGCTTATAATTTTTTCTACAGACAATATGCCCTTTCCAAACTCATTAAAATAGTGTCTAAAGGAGTGAAATATTTTCTCTAGGCCACTTCTTAACTGAAGAGGATCCAGTGGCTTTTTACTACAGAGGAGAAGCTCATAGCTGAAGTCCTCAAACAACCTTGATGTGACTCTTGGAGGCAGAGAAACACATGGATATTTAATAAGTGAAAATAAATGTGGCTTAGAAAGATTTTGCTGGTGTAATGGGCTTGGAGACGGTTAAAGGTAGAATGGGCTGAGATTAACTACTGACTGACCGCTGCTCAGCCAAAAGCAATCCCCATGAAGTGGCAGGGTAAGCCTTCTGTGATTAGGAATCAACTTCTAAGGCTCACGGCAAAATTTAAAGGCCCTGTTGGGGAATGAGCCTGGTTCCTATGCTTAACACTTTCTCTTCCAATTTTCCTATGAGTCGCCTCTCACACCTCTCCTTCTGGAAATCTCTTTCCAGAGTTTCCCACTACATTCAGATGCCCGGCAAGTTCATCATATTAAGCACTGAAAATTACTTAAGCAAATGCCTAGCAAAATAAGAACTCAATTAATATATGTTTGAACTCTTGTTGCCCATCCATCATCATCTTCATCACTTACTCTTTACAAAATCAATCTTAATTCATTAATGATGCAAATACTACTCAATCATTAAGGTTTATCTTAGATGATAAAGTCTATTACATGAAAAAATGTGAACTATTTATTCATCATGTTGCGGAAAGTTGAGAAAAAAGATAACAATTTAAAGTAAAGATGTCCTGAAATAAGTTGATATGTATCTGGGGTCAGGCTCCTTCCAAGCACATACTGCTGGTCTTATCATACTATGGAGTAACCTCTTTGAAGAATTAAAGGTCAGCTTCTCTTTCTTTACCATTTCCCAGTGATTAACTTGAGGCTTTTTGACAGACTTAGGTATTCAGGAAAACTTCTGCAATGAATGGATGGGTCTGGGAGGTTCGTTTGTACCAATGATGTCTTCAGCAAGTTGTACATAAAGATGATTAATTCTGTGGTCTTGTTTCCTATCCACCCACTGGATATACACACACACACACACACACACATATACACAGATGCACACATATATACTATATATACACACACTCGTATCTGCACAGGTAAGTCTTTCCAGGTGCTCTGACATGCTGATATTCATCTACTGTAAACCCAGCATCATGACCTCCTGTCCCTCTCCATGTCTTGCTCACAGTTGCTTGGAATGTTCTGAGCATAGACACACACCAGCAGGAACACATGCAGTTGCTATACATCAGCATTTGCAGGCACACAGGCGGCATGTGCATGTACATCTGTACCCTGGGATACTTAAAGCTGGAAGCATCTTGAATTCCTGCCCTTGGCAGTCAATGTGCTCTAAAATGCATCGCACTCAAAACAAAAGTCTCCTTATCCTCTGGAGACTCCAGGCTAATTTGACTGTTTTCAAGGGTCCCTAATGCTGACTCTTCTGTGTCTTTTTCTCTAGGCTGCTTCCTGAACAATACCTTAGCTGTGTCAAGCAAAATGAGAAGAGTACACTCTTCTCTAAGTGCCTTTAGGACTAGCGTCTCCAAATTGCAAGACAATATTACTATTGTCTCAAAAGTTGAAGCATGTTGTTTTATCTCTAAGGAAGTTTATTCCTAGATAGAAATCTTCATAACATCAGCTGGAAATGGAGGCAATGCTTGGGCTGGGTCCCCTTTATTGCTGTTCTATAAGAGCACCATTTAAAAAGCACCATGGAAAAGCTAGGTGACTTTTCTCCTTAGCAAATATAGTCACTAACCTTAGTCAGATCACTTGGAAAATGCAGGCTTTAGAAATCAGCCCAGGTACTGTCAGATTGCACAGAGCTACAAAGGCCAATGGGGAGGCAAAGAGTTTAAACTTTAACTTCTGCAGACATCATGGGACCATCACAGAGATGAATCAGAAACACCCACTGAAAACATTTTTCACAGTCACTGTGCAGATGACAGCAGATAAGAACTGTTAGCAAAGGTGGAAAGCTCCAGACCGATAGCATCTTCAACCTTTGTGGAAGGAGACAAGGCTTCTCGGGGCTGTGTTGGCAAGTTCTGATCTACAGAAACAGAATAAGAAAAGAGAAATGATTCCTGAACCTCCATTAGAGGCTTAGTAGAAAAGCAGGCAGTCAGGGAATTGTTTGTTGCCTGTATAGCTTTCAGATGTCAGGATAAGCCCATAAAGCCGAATGGAGGCAGGGGACTATGAAGAATGAGGAAACAAATGAGGACCTAAGAATGGGACAGTGAATCTTTGGCATCGCAGGTTTACAGAAAAGAGATCCACCAATCAGAAAGCCTTCTGATTCTCACTGTTTAACCCACAGCCAAGCTCGGCAAGGAAGATGATGGCCAAGATGGCAGAGATACACTGAACTGCTCACGTCTGGTGGCATACCTGTGCCACGTGCTCTGTTTCTCTGTTATAGTTCCCCTCGAATAAACTTTTCTATCACCTATATTTTTACCCTCACTTTATGGAGATAGTGCCTTGTCTGAATTCTTCCCCTGCCAAATGCAAGGACTGAAGTTGCTTAGCTGTCTTGTACTTTCTAGCAAGGTATTTGTGTGCTGGTTAAGGAATTACAGATTCAGTATGTCTTTGTCTGACTTGGACTCAGGGAATAATGGCAGCAGGAGATAAGCCTTTTTTCCCCTTCTTTCCTTACTTCAGAAACTCAGCTGAGAAGGCCCCATCTCAATTTCTCTCTGTATTCCAATGAAGAAAAACCAAGAAGAGGAAACAAAATGAAAAACAAAAACAACGAAGAGGAACTTCCTCACTTTGTAGCAATAACTGAACGCTTGTCCTCAAGAAACTGGGACTTACATTTTAGGATTTAAAATTCTTCCCATTTCCCACAATGCAATGCTATTTCCCTCTGCCACGTCATCTTCCCCCATGGCCAGTGGGAAGTAGGCATGGGTCCAGCAAAAACAATTGCAAACTCAGTTTCTTTTTGTGCTGCAAGATTTCAGTTTACTCTCATGTTTCTCCCAATGTCTGGGATAGGCGTTTTAATGAACTAGGAAATAGATTTGGTGGACACAAACAGTTCAAAGTAAATTAGATTGTGTATAAAAAAGGGAACATTTAGAACAGGCTACAAAGAAGGAGACTGTCTCAACTTCTCTTTGTTCTGGGTTTAGACAGTCACCTTCCTGGAGAGTCTACAGGTCAAGAGCCATGAGAAGATAGATGCATGCATGGCTGGGTATTTCCTAGAGTTTGCTGCCTTGTACTGAATACCAAGAATCAAAGGCTGCTTGCATTGTTCACAGACACTTCTCAGAAGGAAGAGTCATGGTGTCTCCTCCAGACCTGGCTTACCAGACTCTAGCTTCTTATAGGTTCCACCCATGGTTAGAATTGGGTACATTCATTGAGGTGTCCTCATATCCAATTAATTTTATAGGTAGATAAATAGAGGACCCTGGATGATGTGGCAGCCAGAACAATACCTGCTTCCATCCTGCAAAGATGCAATGTCCTGTTCCTGATGCAGGTCTTATGATGGAGAAAATTCCTGGGCAGCTCCATAGTACTTACAGGCTCTTTCTAAGTGGAAGAAAGAGAAGGTAAGTGAGAGTCAGAGAAGATGATGTGACCTCTGAAGCAGAGATCAGAGGGACATGATTGCTCACTGAAGATCACACGCCTCAAGAATCAGGAAAAGTCTAGGAAATCAATCCTGTTCCGGGACCTCCCTCCATAGGGAATGCAGCAGTGAGATCCATCCCAGACTGGTGCTTTCAAGCACTCAGAGAGTCAATCTGTGTTGCTTTATGCTGCTAAACTTGTGCACATTTGTTACACAGTAAGAGGAAGCTACTAACGATGAGAATGGGTAGAACTGGGAAACAGACGTTGCCGTCCTCCTTGCGTCTGGAATCCGTCTCTCTTCACTGCTTTCTTCACTTGGCCAACATGTTTCGTCTTCAGTCCTTAGTGGAGGCTGCATGCCAGCAAAGCTTCCCCTCACACTTGAGTCTGATCGTTTCTTGGGGATCCTACCAGCCCCAGCATCCTATATGCATTCACGGTGCACATTGGCTTGTCCAGCTCCCTCTGTCTTCTGCAAGCTCCTTGTGGATGACAGCACTTCCCATCTTCTGAACACACACAGGAGATTCTCCAGACATTACTTTGAACAGATACATCAAAGAGTCAATGGAAGCTTTTTTTCCCCTCAAATGTTCAACATCTTGAAGCTTTCAAATGTGCATTCAAGAAGAACATATGTATTTCCTTGGGGTAGCATTATTGTCTTTTACTTTTTTAGTCTTTAAGCATGACAAGTTCTCGAGATGATTTTGGGGCTTGGGGCTCCAGATGGGCTACCTGTGGGGGTATAGAATCCTGGAAGGCTCAGGATCACTGGTCTGAGGCAAAACATATGCCTTTAGTTCCTCTGGAAGGGGGATCCTTAATCTTGTCATTGAATCACTGAGCTGCTATAACATGGACTTGAAGCTCCCTCTCTGTGGTAATGAACCGGTTTGCTAATACCCTTGCTCATGTAACTGTAACCCCTCTGTACAATATTTTCATAATAAACAACATAAAAAATTTTTAAAAATGGATGGAGCTAGGTTGAAAAAAATAAACCAGAAAAACCAACATTCCATCCCCAAAGGAAAGATGCTTCTCTAGAATGCCATAAACACCAATGCCTGATATCATTTAACTTTTTCAGTGGCTTCAAAAATTGATCATGTTCTAATTGCAAACACCTTGTTTATGTGTATGAAGCTAGTATGAATAAAGGACTGTCACCAGCTCCCATTCGCAGAACTAGCCTAGGGATCTGGATCATTTTAGAAATGAGATACGCAGATTCTTGGTTTGGCTTCTCCTAACCCATGATTCCTTCATGGGCCTTTGGGGAACTCTGAATGTTACAGACTTTGAGACAGAGCAGGGTACCTGTGACTCACTCATCTGTCTGGTTCTGTGAAGCAAGTTTCACCTTCTGGATGAAAACCTCTATGAATACAGTTCCTACCCAACAGTTAAAAGTGTGGGCAGCTAACAAGTCCATACTGGAAGATATTCTAGATATTGATGCATGAGGCTTGACAAGATCTGACGACTTCTTCCACAAGATCTGACTGTTTCTTCATCAATGTTTATTTCTAATTTACAGAATAGATAAAATGAAGCCTAAAAGATACCACGATGATTAGCTAAAGTGAACTTCATTTCAGTACTGGGGTTTGAACTCAGGGTCTTGTGTTTGCTAACAGGTGCATTACTACTTGAACCACAACTACAAGCCTTTCTGCTTTAGTTATTTTTCACTTAAGGCCTTGCACTTTTTGACGAGGCTGGCCTTGGATATGATCCTCCAATATGCCTTCTGTGTACCTGGGATTACAGATGCATACCATCATACCTTCATGTGTGATATGTCTGTTGAGATGTGTTCTTGCTAACTTTCTGCCCACCATAGCCATCCATCTGTGATCCTCATGATATTGGCCTCCTAGGTAGCTGGATTTCTGGCATGAGCCACCATGCCCCTGGTAACATGGTTTCTAGTTTGGGACAAATACCAGGAAAGGGAAAGAAGCATGTCTGTTAGGCCCTAACATTTTACAGTGGAGACTTGTAGGACCTACTTCTTCCTGTGAGTAAATCTAAGGTTATTATTTCCACAATACATATAAATACATTGCTACTTCTTGAGACACTGATGAAAAATGTTCAGTGGTCAGGTGGACTTTGAAAATTCATTGGTTGGTTTTGAGGCAGGATCTCACTTTATACCTGGGCTGGCCTAGACCTTGATCCTCCTACTTGTGATTATCTGTTTCACTGGGAGGTGAAAGACATGCCCTACTGTGTCCAGCCATTGATTGAACTAGAGTCTCCTGAACTTCTTTAATCCAGGCTGGCCTTGAGCCATGGACTTTCTCACCCCCATCTCTGTCCTCCCAATTAGCTAGGGTTACAAGCCTGTTCTTACCATGCCTAGCTTTTGGGGCTTTTTCAAATCATGCCAATTCCACATTCAAGAAATAAATGTTACAGATGTTTTCTCGGTGAATCCTCAAAGCAACTTGGCAGTGGATACTATTCACTCATTATGGAATCATTAATTAAATAATTTGCATTTAGTAGGCATTTGCTATGGCCATTCTAGACAGGTTGCATACCATCCCTATCTTATAAATGGAAAAAAACTAAGGCCTAGAAAAGTTAACTCATATATCCAATGCCACACTCTCTATAGATGGTGGAGTCAGAAAGTTTCTCTAATTTCCCATCTTTGGTATTTTCTCCTCTTCCTGACTGCAAACACGTTTTTCTTTTTGTGTCATTTTATCCCCACACTATTCTAGAAAATCAGGACAGGGCTCCCTAGACTTGCCTTGCTGTAGCCACTTGACTCTGCTTTCCAGTTGTGAGGGAGGATGGCTGGCAGATCCCTGTGCATGGGAGAGAACGTGGAAATAAAGCCAGCCTGCAGCAGACAGGGGCCCCCTACCTCAGTGCTCTTGCAATTCAAATACAGAGCCTGAGAGTGCTCAAGTCGAGACCTTTGAATCTCCCTGCATGCCACTGCTTTGTAGAAGCCTCTGTCTCAGACATAAAGAAAGCTTTTGGGACAGACAACCCTTCTACAGGCTGCCAGGGTGTGGTGGGGAGGAGGAGTTGGTGGAGAGGCCTTTGGATGTGGAGTTTCCTGTGTTGTGGTCTAAAACCTGTTCCATCAAGTAAAATTGAACTGGCATCCTGGGGTTTGTGTAGGAAGACCACACCAGCCTTTTAGTAGCTTAAGAACTCTTGGGTGTTGCCCTCAGACATGGGAAGTGAGGGTAGGGCCAGCCTGCTGGACAGGGAGGCTGCCACGTTTTTCTAGAGATGGATGTGTTATTCTGTTCACCCCACAGTGGCCACTGAGGCAGAGCTACTACATTCCAGAACGCTCCCCAGCTAGATGAATAGGAAGCTTTCATTCTGTCTGTGACTGGCATCCAGAGTCCAGGCCCTGACAATTTTGCTCCTTCGCCCAGGGCAGTCTTCTCATGGGGAGGACCTCACTGAGCACTGAGCCAGGCATACTTTGTCAGAGTCATGGGTCAGTCAGCCTAGACTGGACCTTGGGAGACTAGTTCTTGCCTTCTTTACCTTACAGAATGTGTCCTTGTGGGTGACCTGCACCAGGCATGTCTGTCCCACTGAAACAGCTGTGGTTACCCAATCAGGCTTGACACTTCTTCCAGCCCCATCCTGAGAAACTAGTGCTGTGTACTAGCAAGAAAGCAGGGGCATGTCCTCAAGCAATAAACGCCTCCCCAAGACCATCAGACAGAACTGCATTGTTTCAGGGAAGAAGGCGCCTTACATAGTGGGTACAGTGTGGTTACGGGGGCCTGGTGATTAATCCACAGAGAGGATGTACAGGAGAGAGGAGCTGGCATCCTTCCTGGAGGCTGAGATTGCTTTAAAGCTTCATGTCACCGACTGCACATGCGCACCAGGAACACAAGCATTCATTGTGAGATTTCTTGGCGACCTCCATATGTCAATTGTGAGCTGGCTTGTGAGTGACTACCTTTTCCTTTTGCCCAGAGACTGTGCTTTGAAACTCCAATGTTTTCTATACTTCAGCTGCTTAGCCTGGGAACCTTGACGCATTAAGTATTGACCAATGGGTATATATTTAATATTGATATTGAGTCATGTTGAAGATGAACTTTTCAAAATCCGGTTCCTAGGCCCAGGAGTTGTCTAGGGGACTCAGTTGCTGTCCAGCATCCTTTTATGCTCCATCTCTCTAATCGATCATCACTGAGAGGTAAGAACTGTCATAGGACACACATCTCACAGTGAATCTTATAGGCAATACAGCATAAGAGAAGTTGAGCAAAAGATTTAGAGTCTGATGGACAGATGATCTCAACACCGCAACTTCCTGGCATTGGAACTTCAAAAGCATCTCTGAGTTTCTTTTCTCCTGTCTTAGTAAACTGGCTTTGAGAAATAAATTATTCATATATATGTATATAGACCTATATGTATATTCATCTTAGCAATTATTTGCCTTGGGTCACTTTCAATCCCAGGGTGAGCTATGACTATGGCAATAAAGATGCAAATGAGAGGATGGTGCAGGAGTAATCAGGTATTTGGTAATAGATCAGATGTGTTTGTATCCAATAGGAACAGGAGCTGAATCTCAGAAAGTTGATATATGTAGATATCTGGGTCTTTAATCTATATCCTTCATTGTCCAGGTTAAAGGTCTTCTTCAGTCTCTGGAAGTTCAGTCCAGAATGTACCACCTCCAGGTCTTCCAGAAGCACCTTTCTACCAAGGTGGAGTGAGGTGAGCTGTTGCTTGTTTTAATAACCTAGCATCACACAGGACAGGTCCCAAAGCTCGGAAGACAAAGCAGAGCAAGTTGTGTCCCTTTGTTTTCTGCTCCAGGCCTTTTAAATACCATCAAATGTCTCCTTGTTCCTTATTGTGCAACAGAGCATACGGCTCTGAATGGTACCTTTGACAACTGGAAATTCCATCGCAGTGCCAGTTGCCCCCGACTTACTTCCATGCCAGATGACAACCTCAGAGACTTTGAAGTCGCAAGTTGCAACCCACCCACACCTCCCATCCCACATGCCTGTCCCTGGGGTCAGCCCAGGCTCTGGAAGAGCAGCGGGCCAACTTACAGCTGCCAGTTGGTAGGAGCTAGAGTTGGGGGGTCAGTGCTGCCCCATGATCCATCATGCTCTGTGTCTGGGGCTGACAAGGACAAGGCTTCCAGAAGGCTCTGTCTATAAAGAGAGGCTGGGCTCACCCTAGAGGAATCTATCCAACTTTCCTCTGGCTCCTGGCTCCTAGAAGGGCATTCACGGGAGAGGTTGGCTTTATGTGGTATAGACCTAGGCCATCCCAGGTCTTGCCTAGAGTGGAGTGTCTGCTTCCTATTCCTACTCTCCTCATTTGTATGTGGCCAGGTTTTCTGAACAAACCTGAATTTTCCCTGGACTTTCTGACATCTACAGATCCATATGGATTAGAAATGTATCCAAATACAGAAAATGCTTTGTACCTGAGAAATAGAGAAGAAACAAACATTTGTTAAGTGCATGCTCTCACTTGGTATTAAGCATTGTGTTTTAGTTACCACGTGATCTCCACTGTACAGAAGATACCTTTGATGATTGAGAATATTTCTGTAGCTTCTAAGCTGAGAGATGAGCCACACACCCCGGTTATTTCGTTCTAAGATGGTCTCTGTCCTTTCTTTAGACCATACTTATTTTTAGATTCTTTTTCTACTGAGCCCTATTAATACTCCTTTTTTTTTTGGCTAGCTGGCACCTTGAATCAAGGTGCTCTGAGCAGATTTGTTTTTGTTCCCCCATCTTAGCTGTGTCCTTTTCTTTACAATGATGCTTATCATTGCTCAGCCATCCTCAGATACATAAAACTCTCAAACTATCCTTGTTCCTCACACATCTAGGCCAAGTGCATTTGGCATATCTCATCTATGTCACGTAGGGAATACTGATGAAGAAAGGTCTTCCATGTTCCATTTGGATTGCTGTAGCAAAATACCATAGAGTGGGTAGCTTTTCAAAAACAGAATACTTTATTTCTGATTTGGAGACTAGGAAGTCCAAGATCAAAGCATGGTTCTTTGTTTGGAGAGGGCCTACTTTCATGTTCACGGATAGTGTCTCACCTATGGAAGGGGCAAACAAACTCCCTTGGGCCTCTGTTATAAAAGGAGAAAACTAAACCTTGAGATTTTCCCTCATAACGTAAGCCATCTTCTCCCAAAGATTCTATCTCCTGATTCTATCACATTGGAGGGGGGAAGGATAGGATTTTAACATGATTTTTAAGAGACAAATTTTCAGAGCATAGTAGCCCTCCTGTGTATATGTTATTTGAACTCAATAGTGATATAAAAACATCAGGGGAAAGGTGTGATAGAGTCCAGTTGTGATATAGTTTTATAATCCTGAATCCACCAAGGTTGGGTATTTGCATGAGTACACTAATGAGTAGATCTTTAAGACATCAGGCAAGTAGCTGAATAATAATTAGCAGATATCCTCCTCTCAATCCATGGCCTATTTTTATCAATGTACTTATTAATCAGTCCCTTCATTGTGAAGAAGGAATCCCATATTCTTTTCTGTATTTGTTTTCATGTCTTGTTCTTTGGAGTCAATATCCAAGAAAATTCAGCCCAGTCCAAGACCATGAATCTTGAGAGGTGGTCCATCAATAGCTTCTTGAAAGATGTAGTAGGAAGCAAAAGTAGATGAAGTTAGTCCCAGCAGAAGGAACAGAACAATAAAAGCAATGGTATGGACAAATAAGTATCAAATGTTGTGAAGGTCTTTTTTTTTGGTGAGGAGACTCACTAATAGACTTAAGTCACTCATTCAGACTCAAGTTCAAGATCCTCCTGCCTCTACTTACTGAGTAGTAGGAAGCATAGGTATGTCCCACCACTTTCCATTCCCACATGATACAAGGGCATAATCACACATTGAGTCAATGATGGAGCTGGAATTCTATGTCCATAGCTTCTGAACACTCAGATCCTTCTGCCTCTTTGAGATCTAATGGTTGTGACCTCTCTGAAGACAAGCACTATCCTCATCCATCCCAAGAAAGTCAGGGATATGGAGGAAAAAATATAACCTCTGTCTTAGGCTGGATTCTTAGAGTCGTAATAATTCCATATCCAGCTGACAGCATCAAAATGGCAAGTGCTATGGCTCTAGCCTGGATGGCTCATCAGATGAGTTCAGACTGTGTGTTCAACTTTTAAGAGACATTCATCTAGTGGAAATAGAGAATATATGGAAAATGACCTCACTAGCTAGCTAAGGCCTGGAGTTGAAATGCTTGGCTCAAATTTTGGCTTCACCCCACCCTTTCCTTCTTTCTGGCAGCTCCTGGGGCCTGTGGGCCTAGGACCAAGGCTGCTGTACAGAGTGGCCTTCTGTACACAGGGTGGTAGCTATTGGCAGCTCTTGGAGTCCACTCTGCTCCATGGAGGAGGAACTCACAAATTTCAGTAGCAATCTGCAAGATCATCCAAAGAGGTGAAGGTAGAGACATTTATGATGTGTGACCGTGTTTCCATGTTATGAAAATAGCTAGACGAAAATGATGTGACTCATTGAAAATTTTCACTGCAAGAACCAAGTAATCACTGGGGTGTGGCACTCCAACATTAGTACAGTATTGTGTTATTTATTTATTGTGCAGAAAACTCATTAATCTTCTCTCCCAGTTTTGTGAGGCTAGCAAGTATCCTTTTATTTGATGCATATGAAAAAATTGAAACTCAGAAAGTAAATAACAGGCAGAGCAAAGCTTCCCAGCTAGGATCTTGATTTAGTACTTGATTTAGATCTTGATTTTGATTTAGTACTTTTTACCCTGTGCCATGCTACTTTTCCTGGTCCTCTGAATCCAAGACCAATACTCTGTCTTCTAATCTAGCCTATGCTCTTGAAATCAATGATGAGCATGAATCATGTCCTACTTCTATGTACTAGTTTTACATTTTTTTGTTGTTAATGGATGGCTCCTTTCTGGTTGGTCAAGAACCATTGAATATTAATGATTATTAGATAGCTTAATGACTATTTTTGATAAATATCCAATCTTTTCTTTTTGCTACTTTGCTTAAAACATTTACTGTAGTTTATAGCTATATCATAAACTAGTAATGTAGCTTCTATTAGAAGTAGAACAAGAAGCCAAAAGAAATACAAGATCATAAAAACAAATTTGGACAAGAAAGAAACAAACATAAAAGTATAAGACTTGACTAAGTGATATTTATTAGATTCTACATCTACTAGGAACCAAAGACAGAAGGAAAACTAATTGCCTATGTAATAATATACTGTGTGTTCAAGGAAAAAAAAATAAAAGCATTGTAGACACAAAATCACCTTACTGAGTGGCCTGAAAAAATAATTTTCCCAATGCCATCCCAGCAAAATCTCTAAAATAGTCAAGATGTAATGTGTTTAAATGGTCATTTTCATAGGTTGCTTGAACCAAGAGTACAATGTCCAGCACCTGCCTATCTGTTGTATGTGCCTTGAGTTATAAGGTGACCTACAGATACTCACTTTGTCTCCCTAGTCAGATAAAACATGTGGTGCTTGATTCAACTCTTCCCTGGAAAATTACCAAAAATAACAACTTTAAAACACTCTAGAAAGATGAAAGAATTCAAAGGAGGAGGCTACAATGTTTGATAAGAAATGTACGAATTATCTTGCCCATGTAATTGTAACCCCTCTGTACAGTATTTTCACAATAAAAAGTATTAGAACACACAAAAAAAGAAAGATGAAAGAATTGAACAATAATTGAGGGACTGGAAAACACCATCCTTTTCAAAGCACATTTCTTGCCTGATTGACCTCCTCTTACTATACCAAGAGACATGGAAAGCTGAATGTTTTCCAATATCCTCTGATTTAACAGGTGGAAAGCCCTGTAGACATTCCTGGAATTCTTAAATTTAGACAGAAAGCAGCTAATGTAATGATTTTGCTTATTCATTTTCTCACCTATGCATACTTCATTTATCAGCAATGCATAGAAGATCATAATGTTCTTGGTTCTGAAACCATAGTGATATAGAAAGCACAGTGCTTGCTACCCTGGAAGCATTTATGGATCAAAGGATAAGACAGAGTTGCACTCAGATAATTCAGGGTAAGATGATAAGCATTAATCTGCACTGTGGTAGAAAGGGAAGAAAGAATCATCATCACCTCCCGGAGAGCTAGGGACGGACACCTACAGGAGCGATGCTCACTTACAGTCTCAACACAAAGAAGTTGAGAAAAGGAGTTTCTGGATAGAAAACCATATTAACTATGTAATGTTAGATCAAAACAGAATATGTATTTGTACAAGAGAGAGAGGGTTTGGGAAGGCTGTTATTCGATAAGACTTTCATGGTAACATTCAAAGTTGAACTACCTCACTCACAAACTAGTTAAGAATCCATGTGTTTAGGTACTACATTTTAAATGTAAACAGTGGGGCAGACCTGTGACTTAGGTTCTGAGAGAAAAGGGTAAAAACTGAATAAGTGTGATGTACTAGGTACACACACATAGGAATAGCTATGGTCATGCTTCATAGACTTGAGCTAGTGACTGCCTACTTCCTGTCAAACGTAAAACATTTGCAGAGAAAATCTTCAAGCAACAGCAGATGATGTTATGTCTTCCATGGTGCACTTCTCTCCTTGGTAAGGAGTGCTGGGCTTTAGCTTCATGTTTGTGCATAAACCTCACTCTTGTATGATTTATGTCACTCACATGGTAGAGAAATAATGTGCTGCCTTTACTTCAGTTGCATAAGCACGAATCCCAAAGCCATGGATTTTCAAAAATCATACCAGGAGTCGTTAATTATTTTTCATGCGAGAAGAATACATTGCCAGAAAAATGAAGTGTCTTCGGATTGTATCAAGAGCTAGGTGAAAGCTTCATGTTGTGATTCTCTGAGCTGCCCTTAAAGTAGAGAAAAAGATAGTCTTAAAGATATTAGCAAGTAGATGTATTCTTGAGGTTGTGTTTAAAAATCCATGGAACTTGGAAGGTGGCTCAGTAGTACAGTGCTTGCCTTGCATGCATGAGGCCCTGGGTTCAATTCCTCAGTACCACATAAGCAGAAAAAGCCAGAATTGGCATTGTGGCTCAAGTGGTAGAGCTAACCTTGAACTGAAGCATTGAGAGACAGTTCCCAGGCCCAGAGTTCAGGCTCCATGACCAACAAAAAAGAAAGCAAATCCATATTGGAACTGAATAACTTCTGGACATTTTCAATGCCTTCAATAGCCTAAGGGATACCTGGATCTATACCTATACCCATATCTAGATCTATGTTTATCTATCCATCTATGACTACTAGAAAACCTGCTCTACAAATTCATAAAATTGAGAATTTAAGTTTAAATAAACAAATGGATAAATGAATGGATCCTGAGTATGTTCTAATGCAAATAACATAAATAATCTATATATACAAATTTAATTTTCCTTAAATTTTTGGGATACATTTTTTTTCATTTTCCTTAGAAGACAATTTTTTTTCCCAAAGAGGGGAAAAAAACTGACAGTTTTTTTTATCTTGTCTTAGGAAGGGTGCCCACTCAGCAGTCTAGACCAATGTCTCCTATTTGTATAAGATTTGATCGTCCAAGGTGATTTGAAGACCTCCTATTGACTCTTAGGCAATTGCAAGAGCTTGCCAGATCCCTGAAAGGACACTGCCACAAGCTGGTACTCATTAGCCAGCTTCCTTGCTGCAAGAGTCATTTTCCCTTGTTCTATTTAAAGTAACTCTCACTCATACCATGCTAAATGATTCTACACTGCACAGAATGTGCTGAAGCATTTCACATATTGGCCAATGGCAAACCACACAGGAATAGTGTTTTACTCTTCAAGAATAGTTTGTGCCTGTCCTGGGTCTTTGTTGCTCCCTTTCGGTGCTCTTTGCCAACTCAACATTCTCCAGGAAAGTGTAAATCCTACCAGGGGAAGCGAGGTGTGGAATATGTGCCTGAGCTGATGACATCACCTTTGGGTTAGGACTATAAATTGTGCAGGTTTGTACAGACAGACACTGGCTTCTGAGGGGCCTGATTTTAGAGCTTGAAAATTCATCATTTAAGGGAGAGAATGTATCCTCATGGCCTAGCAGAGTCATTCTGGGATTTTACGGGAGTATACTAGCCCAGAAGTCCAATGATAGGAGGTTTTACACCTGAAAATGCTACTGATTTGGGCTATGTGCTTGTGATTGGTTATTATAGGTCCCAATTACATAATTCTGATAAATCAGATACTGACTGCCCTGCTACCTTGAAGAAA
Organism: Dipodomys ordii; assembly: GCF_000151885.1. Taxonomy (NCBI): domain Eukaryota; kingdom Metazoa; phylum Chordata; class Mammalia; order Rodentia; family Heteromyidae; genus Dipodomys; species Dipodomys ordii. The sequence continues at coordinate 14,830,782 of NW_012267236.1, forward strand.
GGCTACCTCCACTAAGTGATTTCAGGATCCCATAAGTCATTAAGCGTGTGAATGCCTGGAGTTTTATTAGTATATGAAGATAGTCTCCATGGCTTAATACGAATTCCCTGAGAAGCGACCACTAATAAATTCCATTTTAGTCTAGTAGTTATTAAGCTGGAGTCATGATGGACCCAAAAAGAGAGTTTGGCAAAATCTAGAGAGGTGTTTAGTTTTCCCAGCTGTAGAAAAAGAATGGTACAAGCATATGATGGTAGAGAGTGCTGCTCAGCATATGAGAGAGAGAGTGCTCCACAGCAAAGTGTTATGTTGTCCAGGTTGAAGAAACACATAAAGAAGCTAGCCATAAAAACAAGGAAGACCCATAACAGAAGAGTCACTTCTTCTAATTCACCCATTGCTCAGCGCCTTTTAAGCACACAAAATATACAATGAAGCAGAGAAGTAGCTTGAGATTGAATTTAGTGTAGCTTCAGAGTAGAGCTGAAGCTCTGCTTGCAGATGACAAAATCCAACAGTTTTCAGTAGGGAGTATAGAATGCAAGACTCAAGCAAATAGCCTGAGGTAATTCCATTAGGGTTCTAGTAAATTCCAGAGATAGAAATAGACATTGTAAACTATTTTTCCTTACTAGCTGTATTCATTCTGTTTTTGTATAAAATGCAAAATTATCAACATTATCCACTCAGTTGTCTATAAAATTCCAAACCTACCTGCATGACTATTTTATTTCTTTCCTTCTTGGTTTTGGGTGTCATGTGGCTCCTCAGATATCCTGAGACTATCTAAGGAGCCATAATGGGAAAGATTCTGAGAGCAGCCACTTGCCCCAAGCAAATCCTGCAATGGGGTATGTTCAATAATTTCCAACAAATCTTGACATGGCCCTTATTTGTTACACTCTGAAATGATTTTAGAGAAAGCCATGGAAAGCAGAATCTGAAAGACAGGTAGAGAAGCTGTTGAAAGGCTACCATTGCTTTGCAGCCTTGCTTGTTTTATTGGTTAGCCATATCGGCCCAGTCCCCTATTGTTCTCTTGATGTTAAACCTTGTTTACCTCCCCATTCTTCCTGCAAAAATTGTCTGACAGGAAGCCATGCAGACACTCACCTAGGTCTTATTATACCAGACCATGCCATAGCTCATTGGGCTTGCTAGGTTGGCCCATAAGATATTGACCATACTTTCTTTGGTGTTTTCTTTGCTCAGACGTCAGCTACATGACATCACATTGTAACCATGGAGGCAATTTTTGTTTGTGTCACTGCCTAGTGTTAATAAAGTGTTAATGCTGTTTGGCATGAAGAAGGCTGGTTAGTGTGGCCAAACTTCAAGAGGGTACAGGGGCCAAATGGCAGACTGCCAATTAAGCAGCACGGTGGAAAATTCTTGCCTTTCTTTGGCTCGGATGAGTTGGTTGTGGAAAAGAATTCAAGTTGAAGAGGCAATAAGTTCACATTTTAGTGTTTTGGGGAAGTGTGAGAAGTTAGACTAGCATTACTGTCCATTGATAACCACTGGTCACTATATACAGACTAATACACCTGTATGTAGAGGATGGACTCGAAGAAACTCATTCATATGTGGAGCTCCTAGCTTTGGAAACATGCCTAAGAGGAGAAGCAATTGCACCCAAGGTCAATGTTCAATCTCTTGCTCCCAGGGCCCCATCAAGACCATCAGTCTTCAAAGGTTCAGATTGCATTACAAAATACTGTTACTGAAGCTGGGTGGCTCATGCCTGTAATCCTAGCTACTCAGGAGACTGAGATCTGAGGATTGTGGTTCAAAGCCAGCCCAGGAAGGAAAGTCCATGAGACTATTATCACCAATTAACCACCAGAAAACTAGAAGTGGCACTGTGGCTCAAGTGGTAGAGTGCTCTCCTTGAGCTGAAGAGCTCAAGGCTCAGGCCCAGAGTTCAAGGCCCATGACCCACCAAAAAAATATTGTTATTGATAGTAACAGTATAATAATCCAACTCACATATATTCACCCAGTACTTTAAGTGCTATAGAACAGATGTACATTCTGGCCTGGGATGTAGCTCAGTGGCAAAGCACTTGCCTAGCAAGTGCAATGTCCTGGGTTCAATCCCCAGTACCAAAAAAGAAAAGACAAAAAAAAACCCAAACAAAAAAGAGAAAAGATGCACATTCCTTCCCTTGTGTGACTTTTAAAACACTCTTCACTCCTCATCTGTTTATTACCTCTAACAATAAGGCAATCGTAATTGTGTGCCAAGAGCTGGATTTGTGAGGTAGATTCAGAATTGAGATTAAGGAACTTGATCAAGATCACCTATTTCGGTTAGCCATAAGTAGATAGTTAGGCATGCATAGGAAAAAGGAAAGACAATTTTAAAACCTCAGAGCACTCACACAACAATGAAGACAATGGCCCTATGTCCTCCTTGTGGAACACACTATCTATAGAAGGATGAAGGATGAAGAGGATCAGATATGCAGGTAGATGCCTTCCCACACCTAGGTGGTCTTTGCAGTGGCCTAACCTTGGGGCTTTATACAGCTACTCACTTTACCCCTTTAGGTGTGATGTCCCTATTTAGATAGTTGAAGCTCATTCCAGTTGATAAGCATTTAATTCCCCATTTTACTCCTTGAAGTGTGTTTTGCTTTCTTAATCACTCTTGACTATGTTATTGCTCTTTGTGGTTCTTTTACAGCACCCCAAGAACAAGTGATACCAAAGTAACACTTCAAAGTTATATAACCTTCTGACTAGGGTCATAGACTTCCAATGAGCTTCATTATGTTTTCCACTGCTGCTTATACATGCACTCCTGCTCACAAACAAATAAAGGCCTCTGCTTTTGATGATAAGATAGTGGTAGTTTTTCCTTACAGGATAGGTGGACTCTGAGTGCTTATGGACATATCTGGATTATGTCCATGATTAGAAAGTTCCTTATTTATTAACCTCCTGACAGTTCTTCATTGTTGTTTTTGTAAATGAATTTTGTCTTCAGAGCTACTATCTGTGATTCACAACACTTTAAGGATTATGTAGGAATTGAAATAGGTGATTTCATTGTATTTTATAGGTGGTCAAATGGTGCCACAAAGACATAAAATTATTTGCTTAGCTCCACATTGAGCATTCCATGAATCCACAGGTGTGGATGGGATGCACTTTTCACATGTAAATTTTGCAAAAGGGAAACT
>NW_012267236.1:14838969-14977038 GCF_000151885.1 Dipodomys ordii
CAACAAACAAACAAAAAACCCCCCCACATATTCTGAAGTGTTATGAGTAAACAATTCAATCTGTGAACTTGAAGAGGGACATCAATAATAGATACAACTTGATTTCCAAAACTAATAAGAAATAAAGTTCTTATAAATTCAAATTTTAAAACCCAATGAATAAAACCCTAGTGAAGACAGTGATATCACTTCAGAAGCCCCACTTTCAGGTCGTTCTGCATTCTAGCATACCTCCTTATCAGGCCTATTTGAGAACTTCGTTTTATAGGTAGAGGTCAAGAAAAACTTAGGACCACTTCCTCCTTAATGATAATAAAGGCCATGTAAGTCATTTTTTCACTTGGGCTGCCAAAAATTTCATTGCCAAATATACTACTCAATGCTAGTACCCTCATCCTTCCCATTTCATGTTTGTCTCTCTGCTTTCCCTAGCTGATCTTTTAATGCCTGTGCCTAGCTGTCATACAGTCTTTCAGGATGTGGGCACCTTATAATGAGGTGAGAAGACTGGCCTTCAACATCACTGTAGCTCCCTTTGCCCATGACCTTCTCCATGACCTTCCCAATATGATTTGTCATGAGATTGTTGTAGATTATGTATTTCATTTGACCTCCAAGCCTTTCTTTATCTCCCTGTTGGAGCATTTGAAGTCAGTGGTAAATGCCTTTTACCACACAGATCTGTCATTCTCTTTTTTCGAAAGAAAATTTAGACAATATCTGATTCAGCTGCAGAAAATAACAAAGCATAGTCTTTGTTTACCAAATGATAAAGAAGGTGCAGAAAGTCTTGCTTGTTTTCCAACAGTCTTTGGGGAAGTGTGCTACCGTTTCTCTTAATAGGAGGAAAAGAAAATAGGAAGAAGTATATGTATACACACATGCATATTCCCACACAAACATACACATCATCATCACTATTACCACCACCACCTTCAAAATACTAATTCATTCTTCAGTGATCATTTTCCATCTTTGTATTACATTAAGATTTGAGGGAGTTTGTAGATATATTTGAATTTATAGACATATTTGTGAATATTTGCTTAAGGCATCTGAAGCCGGAATTTGCCTCAAGAATTTTACTTGGGGTTTGGCATTCTTTGAGCAATAACAGAGCATTGTGAGCTTTAGTCACAGTTGCTTTAGTCTTACAGAAAACAATAAAATAAGGAGACCATAAATCGAGATTTGTCAGTCTGCTTGTTTTGCTTGCATTGGGAACTAACTCATCCACTGGACTTTTGAAATATAAATCTCTGCTTACGTGTTGCCTAGGCTCTTTTCACTTTATTCATTAACAATTTTAAGCCATTTATGTTTCAACTCCATAAAGTCTGCTACGGTTTCTAAATGACTTACTTTCATAGTATCAGAATTCTTAAAGTTCTCCTGTAACGTCTATCTAATATTAACAGAAATCTTCCCTTCCTCCTGGAAATTACCCTACATGTTGCTATGATTTTCTTATTTGGTCATGCTTTTATTTAACTTTCAGAAAAGCACCTAGCAGACAAGACAGCCTGTGTAATTGTAAGGGCAAGGAATGAAGCATAGCAGTGTTGCATCCTGTTTTCCAGCAATGAGCAGGCCAACCAAGCTAGCTCTGCTGCTGGACATCCAAGGGCAGCTTTAATACAGCCACCGTCATCTCAATAGGGTCATCACAGAGTCAGTAGGACCAGTGTGGCCTTCTCTCATTCAAGGAGAACTGACAATCTTAATGCATCTTTCAATCCTTCAGACAGAACGGTAGGAGAAAGCACAATTTAGAAACTGCTCAAGTTGAAAAACACTCAAGTTGCTCTCATTTTAATTTCTTGTCTTGATTTTGATGAGGTACAGGTAGTCCCAGACAGCTGTGATTAAAGGCATTTTGTACCATGCCAAACCTAGCTTATCTAAAATATATGTGAAAATTTCATATCAAGAAATACCTTCATGGGAACAATTAAGAGGGGAGTTGCATGTGATTGTGTAAATAGGTAAAGAAAGTAATTTATTCAGACTTAAGAGGAACATTAATTCTTAAGAACAAAGAAAATATGGGAATGAAAGGTGAAGATGAAATTAGCTATTGATATAGTCAGATGTAGCACAATAGCATATCAAATATTGAATGTCATCTATGTTCACCACACAAAATATAGCTTTAGAGAGAATGGCAATGTTAACTACACCATGACATGAAATGACCTACATGGATATTGAAGAAAAATGAACACATATACCTTAGCGATTACAGAAGGCTAGGAAACCTAGGAGACTACAGAAGAAAATCTATCAGTATTAACAACTGAAAGATAGCTTTTTTATATTTTTTAATTGTAAAATACTGTACAGAGGGGTTAGAGTTACATGAGTAAGGTAATGAGTACATTTCCTATTGGGCATTGTTACCTCCTCCTTTGTTTTCCCCCTATCATCCCATCCCTCCCCACCTTCCCAACTCCAATGTGCCCCTGCCCTGCCAAATTGTAAAGTTCATTTTCAACATAGTGTTTTATACATCTTATTGTTACAATTGGTAAACCTGTATCCTTATTTCATCATTTTGTTATTTCCCTTCCCCTCCCCAAATTAGAAAAATGTATATACAAGATACAGGGCACCGACATCAAATACAGTGAAAACAGGGGTTATACCATGGGAGAGGAACATACAAGAGAAACAAAAAAATTACATAGTACATTTTAAATATGTTAAAAAACAATAGCAAGAAAAAAAACACCATTTTACAAACAGAGTAACAAATGGTCACAAATTTGGAGGCTTGGGGTAACACATACATCTTACTGTTTTTGAAGATTTAAGAGTACTCAGATGGTTTAGATACATCTTTGGTTTTAAGTATCATAAGACTGCATTCAAGCTGTTGGCTCAGCTGACTTCATATTGATGATGGAAGAATCTGCTTCCAAGACTGCTCAGGTAGCTGCCAGAATGGATTTCTTGTAGCTGCTGACTTCCTGCAGCTTGCTGCTTCAAAACCAGCCAAGATGGGGAAGTAGAACTCAGACTCTAGAATAAATGACTACTGAGATATAGTGTTACAGAATATAATATATTCATGAATATGAAATCCTTCAGCCTCTGTCATATTTTATTGGAAAGAAGCAAGTGCTAATTTCTGACTACACTCTGGGGAAAGAATTGCACAAATATTAGGAGGTAGAAATCACATAAGATATCTTAAAGTCAATGGTCAGATATGCATGATAAAGCCAAAGAGAAATCTAAACAGAACATAGATTAAAGTGATACTCAGCAACACTGTTATTTAAAGAAATACGAATTTAAACAGCAACAAGGTAATATTTTAGCCATTTAATTAAAATTAAATTTATAATAGTCAATTGTAAGTTCTACGTGAAAGTGACACTTCCATAGAGGCTGCTTAGCAAGTGAACTGATTATTAGCTAATGATTACAAAGAAACAAATGCACTTGTGTTCAGGTCCTGAGGCTTGAACTCCTTATTTTCATTTTTCCTACCTTATTGAATGTGGCTACATTTTTAAGATGATGCAAAGATAAATTGAAAGATAAGTGTGAATTCATTTATTATCTGAACAGAGGACTAAATTTTGTGTTAAACAATCTCTCTGATAAATTTTCTTTTGTTTCTTATTTTGGGGGCAGAGCTCCTATAAAGAAGTCAGCCCTGTGTGGAGGAATAAATTCTTCCAAGCATTGGGCTGGCTTGGCAGTAGCTGAGGGCTTGGAAGGAATAGATTCATAAAAGATAAAACTCTTCAAGAATAAACCAAAATCTCAAGCCATTCAGGAAAAGCTGAATGGCTTTTCCAAACCTACTAGGGAAGAGGAGCTTCTACCCGGTCCTGGGCATGCCATTCATCTCAGTCTACAGGAGACATAACCATTTCTCCAGAGGTTGAGAGGACATCAGGGTCTTTTCTCAGGATATGGACTGTGATGGAGAAAAAAACATTATTTTGGCACAAACCTTGGCATGTGCATTTAGAAGAGCTTCTCTGGCATGGGAAATAATATTTCCTTGTCAAGATGAGAAATACTTTTCTAATAAAAGCAGTCAAGCCCAGAATTAATTGTTATTGTTTACTTGTATATTTGGGGTAATTTAAATTTTTCCTTGATTGGTTTTTATTTATGTTTTCCATTCTAAGTTGAATTTATTTGTTAATCAACAGTATTTTTAGTCCATGTCATCAAGATGTCATCATCTTAATTTTAAAAAATGCATAAAATATTTTTATAACAATATTTCATTTTCCATTGTATTTACAATCTATTCATGTTTGTCTAGTTTTCAAAAAGTTAATCCATTTTATTGGTTATTTTCAAAAAGCAGTATATTGAATTATTAATTATACCCTTAATTTATATATATGGTTAATTATTATTTTCTTCACCTATTCCTAGTAAAACAATTTTCTGTTATTTCTAAAATACTGAAATTTGTCTATTTTGAGTAAGTTATACAGACAGACAGACACACACACACACATATATACATATAACCATGTTGTGCAGTATAATCCACTCCATTCCTCCACCCATGACTCATTGCTTTCTTGAAATTTGGGGAAAATAAAAGCCAAATCAACAACAAAATTCTTTATCATTAACAATACTTAACGAAATGTGATAAAACAGCAGGAAAAAAAAGAACAAGCAAAAAGTAAATAGATGACCTTGAAAACTCCCATGTCTGCATATCATTTGATAAAAAATTCTCTTTAATTAAAGCAAATCATAAAGGAAATGATTCTCTGAAACAAAGCATACATTTTAAAATTACATCCTTTTTTGCTTCATCTTATTTTTTCTGTTTCTCATCTCCTCAACATCTTCAGAGAGCTTTCTATTATTTTTCTGGGGACTTAAAAAATGATGGATAATGATTATTTTATTTTACTTTTTTATTTGCCCTAGTCAAGAGTTGTCTTTTCCTTATACAAGGTTATATCAGCCAGACACTGGTAGCTCACACCTATAATCCTAGCTACTCAGGAGGCTGAGATCTGAGGATCGCTGTTTGAAGACAGTCAGAGCAGAAAAGTCCTTGTGTGACTCTGATCTCCAATTAACCACTCAAAAACCAGATGTGGAGCTGTGGCTCAAAGTGGTAGAGTGCTAGCCATGAGCCGAAGAGCTCAGTTCAAGCCCCATGATTGGCAAAAAATAAAAAGGTTCTATCTGAGTAAAAACTTTTAAATATATTTTTCTATTGACCTAAATGATTATCTTGTTTTATGTATTTTTCAAATAAAGTGTTGTTGTTGTTTTTTAACTAGGGAGATTATGTACAATAATACTCCTGAAAAGAGTTAGACTTCCAGAAGACTGGCTCTAAGTATCAAGGAACCATCAAGAACAGAGGCCAGGGCCTTGGCTATGGTGTTTCTATATATACTATAGAAATTGAAGAGTTGATATGAAGATATTTGTGTAAAAGACAAGAACTTTTGTTTTTTCTTTTTTAATAAAATTTAATTCTATTGTCAAGGTGATATACAGAGGAGTTATATTTACATAAAAAAGTAGTACATTTCTTGTCAAACTTTTACCCCCTTCCTCACTTTTCTCCCATTTTCCCTCCCCAGCCCTCCCAAATTGTACAGTTAATTTCCAATATACTGACTTTTGAGTATCGCTGTTGCATTGGTTTGCCCTTTGTCCTTTGTCTCACCATTTTGTTCCCTTTCCCTTCCGTGATTCAGATAAACCTATATACAATACCCAGGGTACCAAAATCAAATACAGTGACAAAAGGGGATAAGCCATAGAGAAAAAACACAAAAGAAAAATGAAATCACACAGTACATTAAAAACAACAACAAAGTAAAACTTCTTGTTTCCCTATTTTGGAGTTCATTTCGCTTAGCATCATCTCATATGGTTATATATGTACATAGCTTTTGAGCTATTCTGCTCATCTGCTAGGACTATCCTAGCAGATATACTAATATACTAATTATTCCAAATGAGGGAAACCATGGGATCTATGTTTCTTTGGGTACTGCTTAATTCACTTAATATGATTTTTTTCCCCAAGTCTTTCCATTTCCTTATGAATGGGGTAATAGCTTTCTTTCTGATGGAGGCATAGATTTCCATTGGGTATATATACCACATTTTCTTGATTCATTCATCTACTGAGGGCATCTGGGTTAGTTCCATATCATAGATGGTAAATAATGCTTCAATGAACATGCTGGTCACTTCAGTATAGCATTGTTTGTGGTCATTTGAGTAAATGCCCAGAAGTGGGATTGCTGAGTCATAGGGGAGCTCTATATTTAGTCTTCTGAGGAACATCCTCACTGCTTTCCACAGTGGTTGAACAAGTTTACACTCCCACCAACAATGCAGTAGCATTCCCTTTTGGCCACATCCCCTCTAACATCTGTTGTTATTAGATTTCTTGATTATAGCCATTCTAACTGGGGTGAGGTAGAATCCCAATGTTGTTTTGATTTGCATTTCTTTTATGGCCAGAGATGTTGAACATTTATTTCTTCATGTGTTTATTGGCCATTCTCATTTCCTCTCAGAGAAGTTTCTCTTTAAGTCTTTAGCCCACTTATTAATGGGGCAGTTGTTTCTTAGAGGATTTGTTTTGGGGGAATTTAATTTTTTGAGTTCTAAGTATATTTTAGATATGAGGCCCTTGTCTGTTGTATGGCTAGCGGAGTTCTTCTCCCAATCAGTGGGCTTTCTATTTATCTTTCTATTTATTTATGTCCTTTGCCATGCAGAAGCTCTACAGTTTAATGCAATTCCATTAGAAAGACAGCACTTTCTATGTGGCTCACTTTCGTGCTGTCCAGAGGTATAAATTCTGGCTGACACCGGGCTGACATGTGTGACCATCCAGCATCTTACCTGCTTTTACATACTTTGGAACAATGTAGTACCAAGCCTGGGCTGCCAAGACGGAGAAGTAAGTGCTAAGCAGTGTTAACGCAGAGAAAGAAAGAAATAAGCAAACCCCTCGTCAACATCCACAGGCTAATCTGTGAGACATCTTCATATATGTTAACTCAGCCAGTGTGAGTATCCTCCCAGGCAGGCATCCTTGCTTTTCATTTTATTTTCATTTTTTTACCGAGTAAGAGAACAGGGAATCTTGGCATAATAGATGGGTATCTAGATGGGAATTGCAGTGATCAGATACATCAATATTTGAGAGGTCTAAGAAAAGTCACTAATTCTTGGTCACGACTCTGGACTAGGTTCTTACCACGGTAAAGTCCCTTCTAGCTCTGACACCAAAGATATTTGTCTATTTCACAGCTTCATAGTATATTCCAAACACAGGCCTGAGACAATGCTGGCAGACATTATGTTTTCCTTTGCATTTATGTGATTGTGGTTTACAAAATACTCATTCTTTACATATGTCAACTGTTCTCTTCAGAGTAGACCAGAGCCCAATACCCCACCAGAAGCTGGCTCAAAAAATGCTCCAGAGGCTACTGACGGCTGGCATAGAATCCTATCCTCTAAACTATGCCAAAGCAAAATGCCAGTTCCCTCAGCAGGAGAGCAAAGTCTTCACGAGGGTGGGACACAGGCATTCCGTGCTACTCATTCTCTAAGGCCAAAGGTAACTATTAGCATGCCAGTTGTGGTGCCAGGCATGGGCACTGGAATTACTACTCATTACTATTATGAATGCAACTTTCAAATGCATTACCCAATAGATCAAGGCAGCCAAAATAATCACAGTGTTCACTGTGTGGTTGAGGTTACAGGGGGATCTTCTGTGGGCAGGGACAGCTTCTCCTTTCTTAGAGACACTTGTTCAGCCAGGAGGTCTCCTGTCAGCACCCTGCATCATTTCTAACATTCCCATCAGACAGGTCTTGTTTACCAACTGTGTGAGGTTTCAAAAGTAGCAATCTTAGTTATAAAAGCAACCATCTCAGTTTCCATCAGTGTTCCAAGGATGGGAAACTCGTTGGTGAAGCTTATCTATTTACTTACAGTTTAACATTAAATGTGGATAAGCTCTTTTGGAGAATATACTTATATGATAGGTCCAAAGAAATATATTAACTATAAGATGAGGCTATTTGTTTAATAGAAGGAAGAGTAAAATGCTTACAAGTGTTTTACTAGTGCAGATGAGTTTATTCCTTATGCCTTTCTGTACACAATGATATGGCTGACCAGAATTTTTTGCCCAACTATTCTTATGCAATGAAGTTTCTGAGTACTTGTCTCCAGATGGTCTCATAAGAACAACAAGCATTATCAGCCATTCCTTGCAGCATGCCTTGTGGTTGGAGGAAGGTTTTAAGGAACTTGGAAAATAATCACTGGGTTAACAAAAGTGGAGATGTGTGCCCGTGAAGCTTTAGAGTGACATGTCTCAGGCTGGGCTTGTCTCTGGAAAGAAGATGCTCTCCTTAAAAAATAAGCAAAGTGGGTTTGGGAAGGTGGCTCAGTGGTAGAGTGCTTGCCTTGCATGCATGAGGCCCTGGGTTTGATTCCTCAGCACCACATAAGCAGAAAAAGCTGGAAGTGAGGCTGTGGCTCAAGTGGTAGAGTGCTAACCTTGAGCTGATGAGCTGAGGGACAGTGCCTAGGCCCAGAGTTCAGGGCCTGTGACCAGTGGGGAGGGGAGGAAGACAGGGTGCCGGGGAAGCAAGGTAAGTGTGTTGGCATTTAGTGTACAAAAAGAACTTAGTTTATGCACTTCACCCATGCACTTTTGGAACCTTTTTGTGTTAACAAAGGTTCTTCAGATTTTTGGTTCTTCTGCTCAAGTAGCCTTATCCATGACTTTACCATGGATAAGTATTGGCAGTTAATAAATCAATTTCTGTTCAATTGGATTGAGGAGCTTGCAGTGTCAGTGAAGTCCTGAAACAGGGTAAAGGCATTATGTAAAATTCCATCTATATGCTAGCTGACACAAAATGTATTCTGAGTCTGTGTGTGTGCGTGTGTGTGTGTGTGTGCATATGTGTGTGTGTGAGAGAGAGAAATAGGAATGCAATTGTGTTATTTTGAAATTATTTATTTATTTGTCAGTCATGGGACCTGAACTTGGGGCTTGGGGGGCTGTCCCTGAGCTCTTTTGTTCAAGGTTAGAGCTCTATTACTTTTACTTTTAGCCATACTTCTGGTTTTCTGGTGATTAATTGGAGATAAGAGTCTCATGGACTTTCCTGCCTGGGCTGGCTTCAAACCTCAGCTCTCAGCCTCCTCAGTAGCTAGGATTACACATGTGAGCCACCAGTTCCAGGCTGTTTTGAGATTTTATATCCATTTCATTTCAAATTTATAGCTGGCAGAAAGTTGAAAATAAAACTCTCTCAAAACAACAAAACATATCCAATCTCCATACCCTACTATAAAAGTCTGGAATTCTCATCAGACAGTCTTCAAAAATGCTACTACCTAGGCTTCAAAGTATGCATCAATCCTTTGGCAAAATGCTAACCCAACCTTCAGACTGACCTCATGTCTAATGAGATAGCAGCCCTACACCCCATTTTGGGGAAAATGCCAAAGTCCCACTTCTCTTCTCCTCCCCAGGAAAGACAATTTTGTCTCAAGCAACCCTCACAGCCCTGGGCTGTGACTATTCAATCTCATGTATAACTTTTCTAAACCTACCAACAGACCTCGCAAGCTTTCTTTTTCTTTCTTTCTTTTGCTTCATTTTATCTGCAGTCAATCTTAGCCTTTATTTTAGAATAGATATCATTATGTAAGAAGATTGCTATGGAGGCCAGGGAGAAGATAACAGTTTGAGTCTTGCCATCCACACCTTGGGAAGAACCAGCTACATAGCAAGTGGCCTCCAATTGCTTGTGACGTAATTATTCATCAAATGAATAATCTTCCTGGTCCAATTGTGCCTGGCTAAGGGGTGCCATTGGTACTTATAAGAAGGAAGAGGAGAGGAGTCATAAGATGCCAGAGTCCCTGTCCCCTGCAATGTCCCCTATAGATTATCATTCTCTAAGCAAGCATTCCCTAACTTCTTAGGCTTTGGGAAGTTACTCAGATGAGTTCCAGCTTAAAAGAACTTGGACACCTCCTCTTGGGAGCCTCTGTCAAAGCTGAGACATCGAGTGCCCCTTTCTCTAAGGCCTCAGAGGGAAGCAAACATTCTTGCACTTTGTGTGGAACATTTGGGTTGAAGCTTAAGTATATATTATACATCTGGCAGTGGGCAGGCGGGTTGGGCTGGTGCGGTCAGCACTGGGGGTCGGGAGGCTGAAGCAGGGCCATTTCAGGGCAGTTAGGCTGGAGTAATTTGAACACTGCAGATTGTGAGTCATCTTGGGTTCTGGGAGCTCCCACCTGGGTGGGGTCTGACACCTGAACCCATCTGTGGCTTTGTCCTGGCTGGCCCTGCCTTGTTCTGTCTTTTCCAGGACAGCTCAGCTTAGCCAGGCCAGACTGGGTCCCAACCCAAGCTGCAGAGCCAGGAGGTTTGAGCAAAGGGAGTGAGCTCAGGGAGGGTGGGGCGCCATACGTACACAGCCTCTGGAGCTGTTTGTCTCTGGGTCATTGTGTCCATGTGTGAATTCATCATCTGTGTTTATGTTTTTTTTTTTTGGTGTGTGATTGCTGGAACACTGGGCATCTATGAGAATATACATGAAGCCTGTGTGTATTGTTGGCTAGTGTGTCTGTGTATGTTTTCCTCAGCAAAAGGGAAACCTAACTGACTTGGTTGCAAAATTTGGTTGAAGAGCAGCAATCCTTAACTGTTGTGTGAAATAAAAAATCCTCTTATTCTGGGCATTGCTGGCTTTAAAAAAATCCTCTTATTCTGGGCATTGCTGGCTCATGCCTGTAATCCTAATTACTTGGGAGGTTAAGATCTGAGGATGGCAGCTCAAAGCCATCCCAAAGAGTCAGCATAAAACTCAGTGAAACTCTTATCTCTAATTAACCATCAAAAAGCCAGAAGTGGAGCTGTGGCTCAAGTGGCAGAGCACTAGCCTTGAGTGAAAGAAACTCAGGGACAATGTCCAGGCCCTGAGTTCAAGCCTTAGACCAGCACATGCACATCAAAAAGAAAATTCCTCATATATTCAAGGCCTCATGCTAAGGCCTCCGAGAATTTAGGAAACCCAAAAGAATCTTAAACTCAGTTTGTGCACCATCAGCCTAAGCTGGCTTGGTGGCCTGAGACATCAGCCTGGGGCTAGTTGGAGACAAGAGAAAACTAGAAGTTGTATGGCAAGAATTTGCTCCCTTCCTGAAGTTTTAACATCACTTGATAAAGAAACTTCGATCTTTTACAAGAACAAAATTCAAGCTAGTTTAAGAAGATTTAGGTAAAGTGTGGGTAGAGGGATAGAAGGGAGGACACTCCACTTAAGCTAAACTGTCTCTTAACCCTGCTCAGAAAAAGTGACACAATTAGGGCGGGAGAAAATCAAATGTAAAAGAGGAATTCAGACAGTACCAGATTTCCAGCTACTGGGCTGTGGCCACACCCAGGGACAATACTCAGCCTCTTCCTACATTCCAAGTTGATCCATAGGCTCCTTCACAGACTTGGCTGTGTGGACTCTGGTGTCTCATCATCCAGTCATGAAGAGATACACTAACTCAGCCCCACTTTCTGTTGCCCTCTAATGAACCCCAAGAACATGCAAATGTCTGCATTCACTTTAGTCATCATGGGAAACAACTTTGAGAAATTCACTGGAAGTCTTCTCTGTGGCATTGGATGACATCCTGCCCCCAAGGTGGAGGAAGTTTCTAGGCAAATGCTCAGAACATCCTCCCTCCTCCTCCTCCCCACCCCCAACCAGACCTAGAGAATGAATGTCCTAATCACCTAATCAATAGTGATAAGGGAAGGTATTCCACAAAGGGAACTGCTTTAGAGTTCGAAGGCTCTCACAGATTGAATGCAAGCCCTGGGACAGGATAGTGGCATTGAGGATGCTCCCTTGACATTTTTTCCAGCACTTTCTAGAAGTTTCCAGGAATGGGTTTGGAGAATGAAAGAGAGGGATTCTGCTCCCTCTTTTCCAGTCTTTCAACCAATCCTCTGGCAGTGAGTAGCCACGGCGGGTTTAGTTTAGAAAGTATACCAGTAACACTGATCCTCATGATGGCCTCCTCTATGGTACCCATAGACTCGGTGTGGACAGAATGTTAAAATCTTCAGGAAGGCTGACGCACATCTTCCATTTCTAGTAAGGATGGCTTTATGGCTACCCACAGAAATTCCAAAGGACATCAAAAATTTCTGCGACCAACTTCACAGTGCAACACAACTGTCTTGTCCAATGTTCCTGATAGGTGAGAAGAAGACAGACTTGCCATCCTCTGGCCAACATGCTTTAAGTTAGAAGCCTCCCACTGAATTTGGATCAATCTTCCAACAACCTTAGAGAACAAGACGGTGCCAAGAACTTAGCAAGAGAGGCTGCCTGGAGCTTCTTAGAAAGCAAAGTGACCCACCTCCATCTATCACCATAAATGGCCTGCCCGAACTGCTGGTGTCTTCAATCTGCACCCTAATATTTCATTCAACTACCATTCGTTCCACACACATTCTGAAAGCAAATAATGTTAATGTAAATAATTTGGGAAGCATTGTTCCATCTGTTGAAAATGTGCAGTAGTTGCTTCGCCCCTTGTCTAAACTGGGGCAGCTACTCTCAGGCAAGTTTGGGAGGTAAATGAACTGTCTGGATGCTTTTCTTGGCAGTCTCTCTTATTAGTGGGAGGTGGCAGTAACGAGAACATGAGGAAGACAGAAAGTGTTTACTTAAAGTCATGGCCAAATGGCGAGGGAGAGTTAAGATAAATCATAAGCTGTCAATGATGACAACTTCAGACTGCTACTAGTTCACTCCTGTTTATGGAGTTTCAGATGCTACATTCAGAAGAAGGAGAGAGTTTACTCAAGTCTTATTAGTAGAAGTTGCTAGTGGCTTAGATGGCAACGTTAGAAGCGAGAGATAGTAGCCTTTGAAACGGGAAACTATGGAAGCTCAAGGTCTTCATCCAGCCACTGTGGTTGAGCCCCTCTGTCCAGTAAAATAACAGCCCTATAACCCATTTTAGGGAAAATACCGAAACTGACGTAGACCATAGGTCATCTATGACTTTCTATGTTTTTGTCACATGACAAGTAATACTATATGAGGAGTCAAAAGGAAGAAAGATGGGTCCTGGACTTTTCTTATTACATTTTAATTCAAGATCACTTTGCTTAGATAGTAAATTTGGTATTATAGCTTAGACCTTGCTACATTTAAACAGAAGGTCACTGCTAGTGTCTTTGAAGGCATTGGTCAGTGTCTTCAATATTTTTCCCATATACTATGCTGAATGATTATCCATTCCAAAGATTTAACTTCTATGAGGCTTTGATGTTTCCTTCACCAAACTGCAAGGGCTTTTTCTCTTGCACAGCTAGACTGAGTGAATCATCACAGAAATAGGCATATTTTATGTCTGCATGCAGGTTGTGGAAAGCTTCTGGGTACTGACATAATCCCTCTGAGTAAATGTCTTTCAGACCTTTATTAAGTGCTACTCAAGATTCAGATGCAATTTCAATGTTATCTACACCATGAGAGGCACAGTATAATCAGGAAGGACTGTCATCTCAACAAATCAACGCAAAAGAAAATAATAGTAAAGCTTGGGAGATAAACGTTTGCCCATGTCATAGAGTATGGTAAAGTAGGTAGAGTGCAAATCTTTGAGGAATTTGGTAGAGATATACTCCATTGGAGTTTCAGAGGTTGAGCGAGAATCTTGCAGATGCACAGGGAAGGCCAAGCCATTTAGTAGAGGACATGCCTTGTGAAAAGAAAACCAAAATCATGCTGTGGTTGGGGAGTTGCTTCGTAGCTCGGTGTGGCAGGCCAAAAGGTGAGTGGGACAATGGATGGTAGGCTGTATAAGGAAGGGGATACTTATAAGAAGGAATAAGAGAACAACATCAAGGAAAACAGAATAGCTTTTTCCCTTTTCCCTTTAAAACTCCCTTTCATTGAAGCAAAGAGACAAAATCACCCAACATTCCAAAGAGTGGGAGCTTTGTAAAGAGAAGACTGATTTCATTTACAACACAAAATCAAAGTAATGTTTTTCTGGTGGTGTTTTAATCAACAAAGCTAAAACTCCAGGTTTTGAGGTTGGAGAGATGAGATTTAAGAAATAAAGAAGATGCTATACCAGGCACCCTTGGCTCATGCCGGTAATCCTAGCTGCTCAAGAGGCTGAGATCTAAGGATGCTGGTTCAATGCCAGCCTGGGCAGGAAAGTCTGTGAGACTCTTATCTTCAATGAATGGAAGTGGAGCTGTGGCTCATAGTGGTAGAGCACTAGCCTTGAGCAAGAAGAACTCATGGATAGAGTCCAGGTCTGGAGTTCAAGCCCTACAACTGATAAAAACAATACTTCATAGATTCATTATGACAAGTCATCCACAGGTTCATTAGCTGAATTCTTGGTTTAGAGTTGAGTCAAGGCTGATGGGTTAAAAACAATCCATGAAAACATGAGCTAAAAGAAATCCTATCTTGGGCTGGGAAGTTGGCTCAGTGGTAGAGCACTTGCCTTGCATGCCTGAGGCCCTGGGTTCGATTCCTCAGCACCACATAAGCAAAAAGAAAAAAGCCGGAAGTGGCACTGTGGCTCAAGTGGTAGAGTGCTAGCCTTGAGCTGAAGAGCTGAGGGACAGCACTCAGGCCCAGAGTTCAGGCCCCACGACCGGACCCAAAAAGAAAAAAAGAAATACTTTCTTCAGTTGGTTATGTCTGGCATTTTGTCATAGCAATTAGAAAAGCAACTAGTACTAACATTGGTCCCAGCCTTTACCAGTGGATGGAAAACTTAACTGGGAAAATTATTTGGAAGACAGTGGAAATGGTACTATGTTCAGGGTTCACTCTCCCACCCCACCCACTATGGATTGGATTTTGTCTCCTCAAAACATGTTATAGTTCCAATCCCCACTACCCCATTGCCCTTGGACATGATCTTATTTGGAAATAGGGTCTTTGCAGAGATCAAGTTAAGATGAGCTCATTAGGGTGGGCCCTAATCCAATATGACTGCGTGCTTATAAAAAGGGAAAAGTTGGATACAGAAACACACATCCAAGGAGCGCACCATGTAAAAATGAAGGCGAAAAGTAGGGTTGATGTATCTAAGAGCTAAGGAATGCCAAGGATTGCCAGCAGTCACTATACACAAGGATAGAGACATAGAACAGATTCCCCTTCACAGCCTGAGAAGGAACCAACCACATTGCCAACACCTTGATCCAACACTTGGATTTGCAGCCTCCAGACCCCTGAGACAATAAATAGCTGTTGTTTTAAATCTCCCAGTTGTAGTACTGTGTTTTGTAGTTCCAGACAACTAATACAAAAATCAGACTGTAGTCTCACTTTGAAACAGCCTGGCTGATGGGGAAGGAATTAAAGATAGCTGAGAAATATGCACATAGCAACCAAGAGGAATGGATTTCCAGATAGTTTTGAGCCAGCAAAACACAGGTTCTCTATGTCAAGTCAGACATAGATATTTGGTAGTAGTAAAATGAAAATTGATTGGATAACAGCAGATCTCAAAGTGTTTTAGATTGAGTCCTACCTCAAATAAATGCTTCATTTGGAATCAAAATAATCTTTACAGTCTAAGACATATGTGTGTATATATATATATATATATATATATGTTTTATATATTTCATGTACCTTAAGGTAGGAAATTCTGTGATATGGATTTTCAAAACATGTGCCCTAAAAGAGAAGAGATGATTCTCACTTCTTCCTCAATGTATAGTAGTTGTTGCTTGCTAACACTGAAGAGATTGTAGCATGATTTTTAAACAGTTGTACTTTTAAACTTGTGTGGCCTGACAAAATCTGGCCACATGAGACTGTTTTGTGTGTATGTGTGTGTGTGTGTGTGTGTGTGTGTGTGTATGTGTGTGCATGCATGTGTGTGCACATGTGCATATGTATGTGTGCCAGTACTGGGGCTTGAATACAGAGCCTGGGTGTTTTCTCTGAGAGCTTGTTTTGTTCAAGGCTAGCACTCTACCATTTGAGCCATAGCACAACTTTCAGCTTTTTTCTAGTAGTTGATCTGGCTTTGAACCACAATACTCAGCTCTCAGTGTCCTAAGTAGTTAGGATTATAGGAGTGAGCCCCTAGCTCCTGGCAAGATTCTCATATGATCTGAAATATAAGATCAGAAGAAATGATCACTGAAGCCAAATAAAATGTCAGTAAACAATGATGGTCTCCATCTCCTTCTGGCCTCTGATAAGGGAGCTGTTTCACTAAAAGGAATCTGTGGGTCCAGGTGCATATCTCTCTCGTGTTCAGATGATGCTGTGATGAGAACATATTCTGGTGCACATAGTCAGAATGGAACTAAGGTTCCATGACAGGTGCATGACAGATGGCCCAAAGAAGCCTTCACATGATGCCACAAAATCAAGCAGAGCGGTACCATTACCTGGCATTGTTTGACTATCCCCAAGGATCTAAAGTGGCTGGACCCAATCTATAATTGTTTTGCTCAATGATGACAGTCTCATTCTTGGAACAAAAGCCTGGGATTGGATGTGCATACAATAGATGGTCAGAAAATATATGTGAGATTAATGGACAAAGATGTTCTTGGAAGGCTTCTAACAGAGTCTTTAGGAAACAATTTTCTTTAACAAAGGATGCCTGAATGTGGCTTGGACTTCCCTAGTTTTGCAGACTCTGCAGTTTTACAGAGGCACGGAGGTATCACAGTCTGGAAGCTTGGAAGGCATCACGAGTGACCTCTAGCTGGTTTTCAAATTCTCTTTCTGAGAATTCCAACATCTGTGCCACATCTCAGTCTGTTTCTGTTGATAGATTGATCTCATGGCCTTAGGTGTTTTTTTCCCCCTTTCCTTTTCATGTACTACATTGTAACTTTTGCTCAAAGCCATACATCTTATTTTGGACAGTAGACACTGTCCTCATCATTTTTTTATGCCTAGAGATGAACATACCTTTCTTGCTGCTGAGCTTTTGGCATAGGAATGTGTCCAGTAAGAAGAACAGCTGGGTCTGAAGGATCTTGCTGCTATGGTTTTCCCTGGGTGCACGATAGTATACACTATTAGGCTTAGTCTCAGTATTTCTGCCCTCCTTGCTTGTATGGTTCTGCGAACATCCCCAGAATGTTTCCTACCTGTAGTAGGTTCCTGTTTCTTTTCTTCAGCTGAAATGGTGTTTAGTAGTGCACTGAGAAATTTCATGCTTCTTTCCAGTATTCCCCTAGCTGTTTCTTCACTATTCAGGAATAAAATTTTCTCTCCAGTTTGCTGACTCTCTCTATCATATTAAGTTATCTTGTGTCCCATCGCTCTCTGCAGAAGCCTTTGCTTCTCCCTTTCTTTGGAGCTAGTTGATAGCGGTGTGAATCTGAGGCAGTGAAGACAAAGTAGTGAACATGTAGTTTATCTAGGTTTTGTGCTGGCCACATCTCATGCACAAGTCAGAAGTTTGTGTTACTCTATGACAGTAACATCCACACTGTGTATACACATGAGAATGTGGAGGTGAATGTATGCACCTCCACATGTGTATCTGAGTATTTAGATGATAAAATGACTTTAACATTAGTGGGCACATGTATACACCTCTATGCACAAATAAGAAAAACTATTTCTCTAGAATATGTTAATGAGGTCAGTCATTTCTCCCTTCTCTACTTATTTACAGGAAGTAAATACATCTTTAAAAATATATGCCCATATTTCTAAAATTATTTCCAATGAAAAGTAGTTTTAACTCAGATATGTGCAAGCTCATGGACAATTAAATATTTCCTTTTTATTAACATACTGGGATTTGAAATCAGACCCTTATAGCTCGCGGTGTATTCATTTAACCACTTGAGACATTCCATCAGCCAAGCCAACTTTAAATTTTTGTAAGGAAGGATGTTTTCTCTAGAAGATGGTAGAACTTATTGTTTTAAAGAGGTTTCTGATTTTACAGCATCTATCTATCTATCTATCAATTGTATTTTCAGTCAGGCTAAATTTCAATGACTGTTCAGAAAAAAAATTCCAAAAGGCATCCTAAATGATCCTGGAAATCTTAAATATTAGCCTCCAATTCATTAAGATAACAATAGAAAATGTTCTGAATTCAGATTCCCCACTCAATGCATTTAATAAGTATGGGATTTTGCTCAAAGTAAGTTTTCAGAGGCTCCTTTTTTACCCTTGCATAGCTGTCACTGATTTTTTGATAGATTTTCATCCCTGTGATGGTTTGGTTTTCTAGGTAAACATTTACAAGGGTTATTACTTCCAAATATGAGCCTTGCCAGGTATGGCTTCTTGATATAACTAACTCAATAATAATTGTGACCATCACAGGAGTTCTTACATAAATCTCCAGCAAAATACAGGGACTCATAGTGGCAACTCATGAGAAAAACAAAATCAATTTCACAATGAATAACAAACTTTTTGCCTAAGAAGTTCCTCACTTTTAGGGATTAGAAAAATACTCCTTTCATCCTCTCGTTGAGCTCCTCACATTCTTCGGAGAGAATAAGGTACTAAACTATGTCAACACGCTGTCTGCCTCTGCGTTCTATTTACCAGCTACAGGCCAGTTAGTTCAGAGTGTACTGAAAGCCCTTTCACCTCCAATCCTGGGGCCATATTGGATGGAAAGGCCCGAGTGTTTGGGATGTCTTCTCCACTTTTTACACTGGATATTGACATTCACAATCCTTCTGTATCTGTCACCTAGGAAATAAACTAAAGGGATCAATCTGCCTGGTGATGAAAGATAACATTTTTATAGAAGAACTGTTTTGTTTTTATGGGAGTGTACTTTTCATTTGTTTGTTGTCTTATTTAAAGATTCTCTTTCTGAAATGTCTCCAGGTTAATTTTATTTCTTTTTCCATGTAGTCTCTTCTTTATTTATTACCTCTGTCTCTTGTTCCACGTGAGTTGCCTAAGGATGCTAAGATTCCAAGATAAGATATTCAATTGAGACTTGAGGACTTTGGATTGGGATCTGAGAGTGTACCTTGTGTCCTAGACATATTACCAGAGAACCCTGCCTTTGTTTATTTGGCACTTGCCAGACTCATAATAAAAGTACTTCAATTTCTTATTTGCCTTAGTCCATTGTTTTTATAATCCTTTCGAAGACTTTACAGGAAAGAACGGTGAGATTGGAGCAGGATTCAGGCTTTCCTGTACTTTTACCCTTAGGAGAATGGCATCTAACATAACCAAAATTTCTCCCCTCTTTCTAAAACACCACTTTTCCTTTGAGAAGACAGTCATGAACCTGTTTTCAGGATTTGAAAGATTCACAATTCTTTTTCCCTGTCTTCTTTCACATATATTCCAATACAGATCACATTTGAATCATAAGAAAAGAAAACAATATAGCTGGGAGATTCTCAACAGTGGTACAAGGTCCCGGGATAAAGAGGTCCCAGCTGCAAACAGTGGCATCAGAATCGGACTCACTGGGATATGCCCATCTGGCCTGTTTTGGAATCATCAAAACAAAAATGCTGGTTCCTCATGCTTAATTTTATACAGAAGGCGCATTTCCGCCATTTCCAAAAGGGAAGAGATGTTCAGAGGCAGCATGGAGGAGAAAGATGATTTGTAAGTAAACACTATCCATTCAAAGGGTCCCACCACCGACACCCGGCACATTTTCTTGAATGTTAGCTGTCAAAAGATGGCCCAAATTGAAAGCCCATCCATTAAAAGAAAGTTAAAACCAGAAACAGAAGAGACTATAATGAAATGGCAGACTATTTCAGATCTTCAGAGATTTCTTCCTTTCTTTTCCCCTTTTAGGACCTGTGTAGAAAACAGCCATTTTTACTGATGGAATGGTAAAGAATCTGACCTTTCTCCTCATAGTCTGTAAGCCTCCTGAGAGAAAGGAGGATCCATTTGTGGTCACCATTGTACACTATTTCCAAGCAACTAACAACAATCCGTTGAAAGAATATAAAAATGGAATGGTTGACCCATGGACTGACTTTTCTTTCCCAAACCTTGGTCAATTACTTAAAATATATTTGAATCCCAGGTACCAAGAAACATATTACCCATACTTCCCATGAGATAAAGCAGGACTCTTTCTCATTTAGTTATGTTATTGTTTTGTTCTTGCCTTTCTAACTTTGCATTTGCAGTCTTATTTGTCTCTCTTTCAACTCCTTTTCCAAGAAAACAGAACCCAAGTATTGCTCTCTATTGTTACAGATAAGCTGAGCTTACTGAATTTTTTTTACTTGTTTATGTACTCACACACACACACACACACACACACACACACACACACACATACACTCACACACACAGATGTACCTCTGTGTTCTGAAGGGTTTGAAATGGGCTGTTTCATATAGTTATTCAGGACTTCATGGAGGTCTATATCAACACAGACTTTCCAAGGTTGTTCAAGGGGAACAGAAAGACTGGAGATTTGTGTAGGAGGAATTTACAGGCCAGACCTAGAGCTGAGTTACATCATTCCTTCCTGTATTCATTGGCCAAAAATCAGTCCCATGACCACACCTAACTGCAAAGCAGTCTTGGAAATAGGTTTGGTGAACAGCAAACCAGTCTCAACTTAGAATCATTCCAAAACTTTGTCTACATGTGTTTCACAGTGTGTAAGCAACTGCAAGCAACACATGCTATTGCTTTTGTAGTGGCAACAGTGTATGAGTATGTGTTTTTGTCAGCATGAGGAATACAGTCAATTATAAAATAATACTGGACTCTAAATGTCATTTTTTTCTTCTTAAGATTCTCTTTAATAGGATAATATGTGCCATGTACAATAGAGGGAACTTATCGAGAGTTGTACTCTATGTTAAGCTTTTTACACAGAACAGCTCTACAAAGATTCTACTGTTATGATTATTCCTTTTTTGCAGCGAATAAGCAGAGGTTCAGAACTAGAAAATCTTATACCCAAATTATGAAACCAGGTGAATTCAGAATAGTTTTTATCCTCTCTTTTGTTTAATTTTCCAAGTTTCATGTGTCTGGGCCTTTTTGATTTATTATAGTTGAAGCAGCAGCAGCTTTTTTTAATTTTAATTTTTTTATTGTGAAAATACCATACAGAGGAGTTTCAATTACATGGGCAGGATAACAAGTACATTTCTTATCAAACATTGTTGCTTCCTCTTTGTTTCCCCTTCCCATCCCTTCCCATACTTTTCTTTCTCTTTATGTACATTGCTTTTTATTATACTCTGTTGATACCCTTTCCTTTCTGTAGCTATTTTAGTACATATTGTTTATTTGGATTACACTGTAGTTCTTTTTTCCCCCTTAGAGTTTGAATATAAACTCTTAGTACATTTGTTTCTAGTTATCTATTACTCTCCGGTAAATGTGTTCAGTGTTGTAAATTTTCCTCTGCTTTCTGCTTTAGCTGCATCCCAGAAAATCTGAAATATGATGCTTTCATTGTGATTTAGCTCTGAGCACTTAACAATTTTCTTTATAGTTTCTGCTTTAATCCAAGAGGGTTTTAGTTGGTGGTTTGTAGAAATAGGAGATTTCAAAGCCATCTGCTCATGATTATTGAAAGCCAACTGCCTTATTTTAATTTCTACTGTATTATTTACCATTTATTACATTAGTAATATATAATTACTAGGCTTTCTTTGTGAGCCAATACACCATTGATGTTGGAATGCTCAAGACATTCTCCAAAACAATATGTATTCTGCTTGTGTTGAATATAATAATTCTATAGCTGGTTAAAAGATCAATTGTACCACAAAAATCCATATTTTTTCTTTGTAAATATCATTCTTATGAATCAATTTTTATAATACTGTATTGTACTTTTATAAGATTGAATTTTTACCATCTTTCTGCATTTTTCTCTATTTTGAAGATAATTAGAGTTTTACTTGACATAGTTTCCTGAACTATTTTTCCTTTTATCAAGATCAAATTCCGACTTCCCTTGTTTTTAAGCCACATGAAGGTTCTGTCTTAAAATTCTGTTTTCTGTAGATGTCCAGAACATTAAGTGTGTAAGAAATACTTTTGATAACAATAGAGCTGAATTAAGTGGATATCTACTCATAAAACAATGAAGTATGACCCTACCTTGAGCTGTAATTAAAAATAAACTTGAAATATATATTAGCTATCACCAGATGCAACTAAAATGATTTTTTTAAAAACCTCCTAGAAAAGGATTGAAATCATTTAAAATTTTGGATTTGGTAACTCATAATTTTCAAGTGAATTGACTAATTTCTTGAAACATGGGTTTTGAAACAGAGGTTATTGAAAGGTCATGTCATGTACTTCCTCTTCTCTGGAATGGTTTTTCTGCATTAGCGGCAGATGTGAATGCTTTGCACCTTGTGGACCACAAAGCAGAGGCTTCTCTGGTCCTTCATAGAAAAACTTGAATGGTACCCTGATCCATTCCTCATTTAAATAATGATCATCTTCACTGAAAATGTTTACCAGTTTTTCAGTCCTATTTTTTCCTTTGTGGATTAATTTCTACTCTGTGGTAGGTACACATTCTAAAATCCTTAGGTGTCTAAAACTATTTTTTAACTGTTCGTTTTAAACACAAATTTACCTGGATGTACAATTTCAGTAAAATTGAAATAACTCTATTATTGTGTTCTTCTGCATAGTTTTCTATTGAGTAATCATTCTGTAAGGACAATATGATGCTGGAGCCATTTTACATTTTCTGTTTTGGAAAACTTGTTTGATTACCTGAAAATTTTGAATAAAATACTGCTTATTTTCCTCCAGTATTTACAATGTATAACAATCCTCAATCTTCTCAAGTCTTTCCTAACACATTCATCTTTGAACATGGGCTCCTACTTCCATAACCCAAATGCTTAAACTTCTCTCCTTTCATCCCTTTGATCTTGTTGTCCCTTCTTTTATGCCCTTTAGGAAATGACTTTGAAGAACAATTTCTGTTTTGTTATTTATTTTACCCATTGATGTTTTTATTTCAGCAATCATATGTCTCAATCAAAATGTCAAAATGTCTCCTATAAAATAGCATAGTTCTAGTTCATTGAAAAATACTCTTGCATATGATGCCAAAAATATTTTACTGTTTACTTTAACAATTTCTTCTTCTTCTCCTCCCAGACCTCCAGTCTCTTCCATCTTTTATTCCTTCTTCCTCTTTCCTTCTCTCCTTCCTTTTACTTTTTCTCCCTTCTTCCCCATCCTGGTCCTCCTTTTTCTCCTCTTCCTCCTCCATTTAATTTTATTTTTTTGAGACAGAGTCTCACTATGTAGCCTAGAACTTACTAGGTAATTCAGATGGATCTCAACTCTTACCATCATGCCCTACCTCTGTCTCCTCAGTGCTCAGATTCCAGTCATGTCCCACCAGAATGAGTTGTTTAAATTCTTACCCCCCTACTGTCTCTCTACAGTAGAGGGATTTTTAAAAATCAATTTTGTTTTATAATGTTAAATCTCCTCCTATTTCATGAATACTGCCTTGGTTAGTAGCATCAAACAGGCATTGGGGAGTCAAACATAGACGTTGGCCTGTATTCAGGAAGTTCAAAAGGTAAGTGTGTAAACTAATATAGACAGCCTCTGGTATTGCCACTGAGGCTCAACTGTTCATGTTCCCTTTCCTAGGCATCATTCTGTGCTTCCACCTCAGTCTTTGCCTTCCGTGGTAGTGGTCAAAATAGAGTGAGGGATTAAATAGAATAAGAAGTTGGGATCCCGCTGCTCACATCTCTCCCAACTGTCACACCCCCAACCCAGCCCCCTGGCAGTATTAACCTCATGCTGCCCTTTCTCCACAAGGCTCAGGTGTTTTCCTAGGCCAGGACAGTGGAAAGGCAGGATGTGCTTCCTTTAGGACCATATAAAAGAGGAGATTGGTACAATTAGGTTTGCTCCTTAGTGTCTTTTGTTCTGGACCTGGTGTGAGTCAATTCCCTCTGACTTCATTACTGTTTCTGAGACTGGATGTATAACTACTCCCTATCTTGGTCATTTCTAGAGCTGATTCTGGAAGGCAGAGTACAATGGTTTTACTTCCTTCCCCTGGCCTTGTAAAGAGTCTGTTCATATTTACTGCAAATATCCCCCTTTAAAAATTTAATTTGAAGGGCTGGGAAAGTGGCTCAGTGGTAGAGCGCTTGCCTTGCATGCCTGAGGCCCTGGGTTCGATTCCCCAGCACCACATAAGCAAAAAGAAAAAAGCCGGAAGTGGCACTATGGCTCAAGTGGTAGAGCACTAGCCTTGAGCTGAAGAGCTGAGGGACAGCGCCCAGGCCCAGAGTTCAGGCCACACAACCGGACCCCCCCAAAAAAAAATTTAATTTGAGATGAGAAATACAGGAAAAATATTGTATTTTTATTCTTCATGTGTTGATTTTTATTGCACAATTAATAGATGTTTATTACATTTATTGCATTATTAGGTTTAATATTAAAGACAAGTATTTTAGATCAGCCAAAATATCATTAGTTAAAGAAAGTTTAAGTTATAAGTAGATGAATTTCACATAATTTTTGTCACTTTATGTTTCTGAAGGAATTCTGAAAGTCAAAAATGATAGAAAGATTATTTGTAAATTATCATGATTTAGGTTCTAGAATAGCCCTTATTTTTACCTCCATAGAACTGGAAATTGAACTAGGGAGAATTAAGGGGGAAAACAACAAATAATATTTTTCTAAATCCTTTGAAATAAAAAAATCCCTAAAACTGTCCTAAGTTATCACATTTGAGGACCAGGATCCACCTATAAATCACAGTGTAGTCAAAATATTTCAGAAATTCTGTAAAACAAAAGCATAGATTAACAATAATAAAAAGTAGGAAGAACATACAAAGGGTCAGAGAAAGGGAATACTATATCCAAGAATATTGTCAAAATTGGTTGCAAACTCAATTTATATGCGATAAATACTTACCTAACTTATAATTGTCTTGCAGTTTTCAAGAGATGAGTGACACGGTTCTGGATTAGTACAAGGTAGGGGTAGGAAGGTTTTAGGATAAGTGCTTCTTTAAATGGTACCTCCTTTGTACAACTACTTAAAGATAATTTTACAATGACTTAAAGATCATTTAAAACATTTAAATAACTAAAATGCATGAAAAAACAATAATTATTTCATCATCTCCCATAAAATAAAACAAGACAGGCAATAGATTACAGCTCAATGTAAAAATACAGAATGGAAAGATATAGAACTTGATGACAATATCTAGCAAAAAGAAGTAGGAATAGCAGAGGTGTATATCTTGAAATTTCCTGTGCTCAGTCAGTGGACTTAGGCATAGTGAAAACCAAGAAAGATGTACTGTTTTGGTAAATCTTGAAACATTGACCCTTGAAACTCATTTACATACATTTCTTGAATGAAGACAATGAAATAAAGTAAAAAAAATAACTTGTAAAAACATCCTCCAATAAAAACCACAAGAAACTAGAAAAAAAATGCCAGGGAGTATTCAGTGAGTCTTCCAGGGCAAACAGTGAGAAGATCTAACAACATAGGTGCAGATCACACCCATGCCCACTCCATGTGTAGTAAATGCTGTTTGATTAGTTATATGGGTGATCATTTCATTTGTGATGTTCTTCGAGTTCACATTTTAAACTTAAAATTTGTCAAAATCTGATCCCTGATCTAAACCTATTCAACTGAGCTTAAAGGCAAAAACACAACCAAACCACACTCAAAGAGAAGTATACATGACCACCTATATTAACAAACAGAGAAAAATCTAACAAAACTTAGATAAACTTCCTGGCTAATAAGACTGGCATCGTTAGTATTTGGCATCAATGTCAGAAACAGGTCAACTGCAGAGTGTTCCCCAGTATGGAGATTAATGCCTTTGATGGACTGGTAGAGTCTACTGCATATGTCTTTGTCCAAGCCCACATGTGAAATCTATCTTAAAAACAAACCAGGGGAAAATTATATACAAGGATAATGACTGATCCATTATTTCCAATAGGAAAAACAACTTAAACATCAACAGCAGTAGATTTAAAACAATCTAATTTATAATGTTATGGCATAAAGATATTTCATATAGTGTGCTAAAGTTTCAATGTATCAACATATATAAAATGTAGTTTAACAAGTTGTTATTCTTTTTGTATACTTGTAGGCACATACAGATACACATACATGTATAAATCTCTACATGTTAGATGAAAGACAGGCAGAAAGAGACAAGGCACATAGAGAAAAGACAACAAGAAGTTATGTACTGCCTTGGCTGATTTCTATGTCCTAGGATTATAGGTAGCTTTTATTTCATTCCTTGCATTTTAAGAGCTATACCTTTATTATCTTTAAGTAGTTGTACAAAGAAGTAATAATTCTACAAGTGTGTTTATGAATGCAATGCATTTTGATTGATATGACCCCTTGTATCATCCTCCCCATTCCTCCCAGGCCAAGTCCTTCAGTATTCTTAAGTTCATAAGATATTAGTTGAACATTGTGACTTCATTCTTCCCCTTCCTCTCTTTTCAAATTTTCTCTTTAAGATTAGAATAATACTATACAGAGGGGTTAAAATTGCATGGGCAACATAATGAGCACATTTCTTATCAAGCGTTGTAGCCTCCTCCTTTGTTTCCCCTTCCCACCCCTTTCCATCTTCCCCCTCCACTGAATCCTCCTCTCCTCTCCTCCCCGCTTTGAAAAGTAACTATCACAGAGACACAATGCAGAGGGTCTCTGAAGACCTGGTGAAAGAAGAAAGGCCAGCAGTGAGCTGTGGGGACTGGCTTTCTAGTCGAGAACAGGAAAGCAACAAAAAGAAAAGAGGAACAAGGGGGTGAAAGTTGGCAAAATTAATTAGCATTCCTTCTTCTGAAAACTTTGATGAATATGTGATGGCATGATTGTCTGATAGTCACCTATGTGGACAACCAGATTCTGGGAGTTTATGGGAGAGGTAAAGAGGTTGCACTGAAGAGCTGATGGTGATGAAGACAGAAGGGGTGTAGGCAACTGATAGAGCTAAAAGGACTTACCCAGCTTTGCCTGTCATGTAGGAAGCAAGAGCTAGCTGAGAAACCAACCGTGTTTGTCTGAGACTTTTGGAATGACTTCATTCCAAAACAACAAGAACAAAAAACTCAAATAGTCTCCGGTAGGTTCCAGTTAAACTAAGAGCTGAATTTATGATTGATACACCACCCCCCAGATAATAACTGTTCATTAATCATGTCTGTATTTAACCTACAAACATCCCCCCTTATACTTTAGATCACCTCTATATTATATACAATGCCTAATATGATATAAATGTTATGCAAATAATTGTTGTACTGTTCAGGGAATGAAGACCAGGATATTTGATTGGATGGATCTTTTGAAATTATCATTAATCTTTGGGTAGTTGTATCTGCAGGTATGGAGCCCACAGATGCAGGGGCTAATAATTATAGAGTGAAAAGAATCCCTATGGAGATGTATTGATTGTTATGTCATTTACAATATCAAATTCTAAAAGAAATCTATTTAATTAGTTTGGCTATAGAATATGTGTGACCCTCAAAACGTGTTAATTTTATGTACAGTGGAAAAATATTATTGTTTATTAAAAGGAAGCCAATACCGAAATTTTAATTTGTCATAATAAAGTTGCATGTATTAAGACATGATAGGGCTGGGATGTCAAAGTGCTTGCTTGGTGAGTCCAACATTCTGGTAGTTGGATCCCCAGTATCAAAAATACAGACATGATAATGGTTATTCATAGTTATAGATTATGAATTACTATTACCATTTTGGTATTTACCATTGCCATTTTGGTAATTGCCACTACCATTTTATTGTACTTTTCATATTTCCCCCCATTTTTCTTTGTTCTTTTATCAAAGGAGGAGCTCTGAGCTCAAGACCAAGGGCACCCACCCAACTAGCACTTGATCACTGGCATGTGGTTTTCTACGTCTTGTTCTCTTCCTCATCTTTGCTGTGGCAAATCACTAAAGGTATAGTTCTTCTACTTTTGCTCATGCTGCTCCTGAGTTTCTAGGGTGAGAAGCTTGGATAGATGATATAAAATGCCCTGACATTTTTGTTACTGTGATATTCAGGTGACGTTCTCTTGCATTATAATATATATGTTTGCATTCATATAAAAATGCTATTGTCCTATAATCGATTCCTCTGGACATTCCATTTTACAGAACAAAGTTGTGAAGAGAGTTCCAAGTTTATATTCTGAGAGTCTGTAAACTCAATTTATGAAAATGAAAATTAACTCTGATATAAACAAAGATGAGACATGTGATTGCATGATTTCCTACTCCAAATGATCTTCTATCAAACTAAAATAAAAGAACAAGTGAAATGTGTGTACTTTCAGGAGCATTAACTCTATGAGGTTAGTGTTCAGCATGGAAGATGATTCTTGGCCTGAATAAGAAGGAAATGTGAAGTATTTCATGAAAGGAAAGACCCTGCTTTCATGGAGAACAGTGGGATGTTCCTAGAGGTCAGATTGCAAATGGAGTCATATATAATAACCTATTCCAATCTTCACTGGACATGAAAAGAATTCTATTGTGAGTCTTGGGAGAAAAGTTTTGCCAGGATTGAGACTGCATGGAAGGAGATGATGGAATGATAGTAAAACACAGCAGAGAGGAGGGTCTTTAATTGTGTGCTGTTAGATTTAATGCATCTCCTCGGGGGTCAGGCTTGAGGTCCTCCTTGTTCATATTCTACACAAAAAAGATACAGACTGGTGAATTCTGATGATAATATACATCTGAGGGAGGCATATGCCTTCAAAACGAAATCAGAAAGATTTAGTTTGGAGGCTATTCCCTTGGCTTGAAGATTCTCAGAAATTAGTTGATGCTAGTTCATCAAATCTTCTATTTAGGGGAGGATGTCTGATCCATACAAGAAATTGGTAAGTGTAGAAGAGCCAATCAAAAGTTATTTTTGGCACAATAAAAGTATTATATTAGTATAATTTGAATTCCTGGATTGCTTTGGACAATGCTAAGATCTAGGACTGGATTCTAGATAAGGCTAGTTTCCCAGCCTCCCATTTCAGTCATGTCAAAAGAAACAGCAAAAATGGGAGCAGCACATATGCAATTTAATCTAATGTAGCCTTTGGTGAGCTGGCTATGCACTAGTAACTTAAGTACTAGGTTCTTCACCACAAATCAGGAAATCCTGGCATATAAAGATTAGTTTTATCCTTCCTTCTACTTCAATGGAGGCTCAGAAAAACTTCTATCTTTCCTCTGAAGAAGAAAGAAGAAATGAGATGGATCCAACTTGCTTGCTACTAAGCATTGAATTTATTTCCCAGCATAGAAGATATGGCCAGGAATATTCATATTTTTCTTCTGTTGTTCCCATTACTTGCCATCTTCTTGAACTGAACATTTATTTGGAGCTAACTATAGTTTTTGTTTCCATTTCCATATCAGAAGGAATTGTACATACCAGCTGGATTCAGAAGACTCATCCTTTATCAAACTATGTTATATAGTTTAAATATGGGTATCAGAGTTAAACAAGGGTGGGTGTCAGGGGTATTCTTAGGAATTAAGAGTTCTAGGATCTGGCTTGTGGTTTGAAGTAAAGTATTAGGCAGGTAGGGGAATTTGAAGCCAGTCAAATCCACAGAGATTTAGGACTGTGGATGTTAGGATCACCTAAAGTAGTTTAGGGTTGAAAGTAAAGAAGAGTAGGACTTGTACTACTAGACATTAAACATGAAGAATTGACTTCCACAGAGCTGATAGGTAACATACAAGAGAAAACAATTCCTGGAAAGACTCAAAGCAGAGCAGCAAAACAATGGCCTTTGTCAGGGTCTATAAAAATTTATTGTCTGTCTCCTAGAACTGCTGTGTAAGGGCTACTTTAATAAATGTCATGCTCTCATCAAAAATATATAAGGCTTCAGAGACCATGGGTGGTTAGAGAATTCTTTGAATGGTGCTTGAAGATGTAGGAGAAAAAGTTTGTGATGGAATGTTTCGTTCCAGAAATGCTATGGGAATCATGGGTTGGTGAGAAAGAGGGAGGCTCAAGAACTAGGAAAAAGGCCACATTACATACCTGTGACAGTTTAGAGGAGACTACAGAATCCTGAGAAGTCTTAGGGAAGTCCAGGAATTGTGAACCACATCCACTGGTTCGATGAACCAGACAGAAGCAATTTCGTAGTGCTCTATGAACCTGAAAAAAGAGATTTCCACTTTGAAAAGAGAGGTAGAGCCTTAAAAGTGTTCTCATTTCACATTCCCTAATCCTTGCATGCATTGTGCTTGCTTTCTGAACTTTGCTTTACACTTTTTAGAAAAATCAGGGTTCAATCCAGTGATAGGAATACACATCTCCTATGACTTAATCATGCCCTTTTATAGAGGTATGCCATTTTGTCAAGTACGCCATTTTGTAAACGTGTCCTTCCTTTTCAAGTCATTCCAGGTTCTGACAACAAGCTAGAGATGATAGCAAGGATGCTGTAGTCCTTGGAAGGCCTCCGAAGAAAGGGGGGTTGGGGGGGGAGTTGACTCCAAGAGTAAAAGGTTGAATGATTGTCAGGCAGAGGGCCAAGGATAAGGGAAGCAATTCTGCCAATTCTCCACTCCCCCTCCAAATGCTCCAACTTCTCAGCCACCGCCAAGACACATTTTATTTTCCTGACATGAAATATGTATATAATTCTAGCTTGATTTTTTAAAACACAAGAGGGTTGATTCTGTTTATGCCTCCCTTTACTCCCTCCCAATACAAACATTGGCCTGTAGCCTGGTGGTGACGA
This sequence comes from Dipodomys ordii, assembly GCF_000151885.1. Taxonomy (NCBI): domain Eukaryota; kingdom Metazoa; phylum Chordata; class Mammalia; order Rodentia; family Heteromyidae; genus Dipodomys; species Dipodomys ordii. The sequence continues at coordinate 14,869,786 of NW_012267236.1, forward strand.
CAAGATCTAACAAACGGAGCCAGAAAGTCATCAAGTAGATGGCTAAGAAAATGTGTACCAAATACAGACATTTTCAACCAGGTAGTTGTGGTCAAGGACCTGGACTGGGAGGCTCAGGCAAGGTAGAAGGCAGGATTTGTGTTGGGAGTGTAATGCTGGGTGTCTGCTCCCTGCATCTCCACTTTGGGGTAAAAGAAATGGGAAAGAGGAAACAAACCAACTGAAGTAGGATTAGTGTCAGGATGTTTGTTGAATGCTTAGCATTCACATGTGTACATCAGGTTCTTATAAGAAAGTGAACTTACTATAAATTAAAGGCGTTTTTATGGGAAAAATGTGAGACCATGCATTAACAATCCAGTCATGTCACAGTGTACACTTGTGATGCACCAAGGCACATTCACACTAATAAACGAGGCCACGGTGCTGTGCACATTGTAGCTGTTACCTTGTTTGTTTATCATCCTTTGGATATAAGTAAGCTTTGGGAAGAATATTCAAAAATACCACTCCTACTGTAGTAAGAAAGAATCCATAATCCCAATGATCCTGTTATCACTGAAATAAAAAAAACTATTACGTATCATTCTAGATTCCACTACTTTTCTACAGAAAAGCTGTGCTCATTCTCAGTGCCTCGACCATAGTATATGCAGTTTGTTACATCCATTAAAAAGCAACACCAAAGGATTTATTTTCTCTCTTGTTTCATTCTGAGAAACAAAGGGGAAGCTGTGTGAATTCAACTAATTTTTGTACTTGTCCTTCAGTCTTAGTGAAACAGAATGTTGACCCCAAATGGGAGCAAGCCCTTCCTTTCCGATACATGGCTTCTTCACCATGTTGCTCCTTTTCTTCAGGTGGCAGAGAAAAAGGGGGAATTGTGTTTGCTGATCTGACCAATACTTTTCCCAGAGGAAAAGATACCTGCTCCTCAAGTCCGTATGTTGAGTAGTGGTTAACAATTATGGTGCTACAGAAACTGAAGTGTATGCATTATCTTGGGAATGCAGGCAAGGTGAATTTAATTAACCTTAACCTTAAATAGTTTAGCATCTCCAACTTCTATTATTTATTCTCAAGAAAAATATTGCAAAAATTGAAAACTAAATCTGCTAGAGAAGTTTGCTCCAGATCTTGCTTGCCCTCACTCATTTTCTTGTTTTCCTTTCTCTTGATTTCTACACATATACTCTGATAATGTCTCATCCTGTAGTAGAATGAAAGCCTCAAGTATCTGTCACAGTTCTGTACTTTGGTTGCCTTAGGTAAGTTCAGGACATGAAAAAAGACCTTTTCTCATAGATTAGAAATGGAAATGGTTAATCATCACGAGCATCACTATGTAAAAACAAGCACATGCCTTTAACACTCAGTGTATTAAGTGAGCATGTTATTCTCAAGAAACTTGGCCAGATTAATTCTGTGTACTTTTAATTACTTGGTTTTGTCTGTATGTCTTAGGACAAGCCTTGAGATGCCCAGCTTTCCCTCTAGGCTGATCCCCGGGCTTCTCCTCCTCAGTGCTTGGCTTCTCTTCTATCTCTGTTTAGATAGCCGAGCTCACCACTATGCTTCTCTTTTCTCCAATTGCTGTTGGGCTTGTTCCCTTGCTCTGAGTACAAGCTGGACAGTTATGGGGTAGAATTCTCAGTAAATTATGATGGTATTGGAATAGCAGAAGGGCATCTTCTCAGCCAGGACAAAAGAGTATCCTCTCTTGTTCTCAGCCAACATGGAGGACTTCTGGAAAACTGTAGCCAAACTGTGACAGTGCTTTATTGGGGTAGATGGCTCAATACTATCTTCCACATATTATACTCTCCCCTTTTGAGATGTGTTTTTCCTGTATTTTACCATTTTTAATACCCCTTTTTACTGCAGGGCATCCATTCATAGTAACTGAAATGAAAATAGCTCTTTCTTGACATCTGCAAACATACTTACACATTTACGTGATACACAGTCTCAAATACTTATGTTCACATTAAAATGAAGAGTCTAAATAATCCACTCTAACTTCTGTCTTTACCAAAATGAAGAATTATGGCTCAACAATGGAGGTGCCGACATATTCTCATGCAGATAGTTATGAAGTAGATACATGAGTTCTTATACAGGTCACACACCTTATTATTCTGTACATTTTCATATAAAATAGTATTCGCTGAGGTATACACATTTATTTATTAAAATATATTAAAATATTTTGTTCAGTAACATTACTACACAGAAATACTAAAAAATTGAAAGCCATTGATGATTGGAGTAAAATTTCCATTTATCCAAAATTTCTTGAATGAAAAAGTATAAATATTCATTTTAAAGAGGAGTAGGGTTCTTGGGGATTATACATTTTTTTTTTGAGGTCTGGTTGTGGGGCCTAAACTCTGGGCCTGGGCGCTATCCCTCAGCTCTTCAGCTCAAGGCTAGCGCTCTACCACTTGAGCCACAGAGCCACTTCCGGCTTTTTTCTTTTTGCTTATGTGGTGCTGAGGAATCGAACCCAGGGCCTCATGCATGCAAGGCAAGCACTCTACCACTGAGCCACCTTCACAGCCCCGGGGAATATACATTTTTTAATAAAAATTCTAAACAACTTTTATAAAAATTCTAATATCCTACAGTGACTTTTAAAGTGCAATAGCCTTCAGAAAAACCTATTTTTGAGTTATTGTTTACTAAGTTGCATGAATTTTATCTTTGATAACTTATCTGCAAGTGAGAAGCATGGCCTCCTCTGTTAGCAAGAACATTGAGCTGGCAACTTGAAGGTTCGTGTCTCTAGACCGGATGGTTCTGAAGTTCACTATTTGAATCAGTCATATTTATTTCCTTTTCTACACTGTGGTTTACCAACTTGTAAAAGGAGGTTAGACTAGATATTCCCTAGCAGTTCTTATCATGTTTGATGCTTTGTAAAATTCATTTTCCTACAATCAATGAAAGCTGAAGGCAAACAGTTAAAACTGCATCATAGGATTCTCTGGAGATTTAAAGCTATCTACTAGAGGACATTTAATTCTCAGTTTTGCTGCCTGTATTTTTCTTCAGTGAAAGTATTTTGCTATACCACTCCACTGGTAGAAAATGGAATGTATTAGTTCTTCCCTTCCATTACCAACTATGTTTCCTAACGCTTGGAACCTCTCATCCTTGACTAGCTTCCTGACTCTGAGCTGGGTATTTATTTATGCGCATTTTACATCATCTGGGAATTCTCACTCAGGACTCTGTGTTCTGTGTACATTATCTCCTTGGTCTCTGTGCTGTTGGCCTTCTCACTGATTATCTTCTCTCATGGCTGCTTTCCCTTATGGCTCCTTTTTTTCATTTGTTTCACTTTGTGTCAGTGTATTTAGGCTTACGGCTAGTTTTTCTGGATCCCTTCTAACAGAACTTTGTTTATTTTTCCTCCCTTCTTTCTTTCCTTGTTAGATCATCTGTGCCTTTTCTATCATTTCATTCCAGCAGTGATTGCAGAAAATGGATCAATGTAGCTTAAGGTTTTTCCATTTGTATTCTGGAAAATTATTTCTTACTCAACATTCCCTTATTCTTAGGAGGAATCATTCTATGCAGTATCTTGGGATCTTGAAAATTTTCATAAATAGGAACAGTAGATGCCTCTCTGTGGTAAGCAGGATTTCTAAAATGACCTCTTCTTTTTTGAGATACCTTGTCGGCATGTCCACATTTATGAATATAGTAATATTTTGCTGCTATGCTGTATGGTACAGGTCAGAATTGTTCAGAGAAACAGAACCAATACACCAGAAGAAGGAAGATATAAAAGAGGGAGAGGTAGAGGTAGGAAAATTTTAAAAATGGTTCTTGTGGTTATGGATTATGACCTGCTGTCTGCATATTGAAGACCCAGCAAATAGCCTGAGAACAGAGGATTAACAGTGTAATTTCTGGTGGATGGAAGAGGAGTGTCTCCTTTGTCTACACTTCAGTGGAGACATGAATTTTTTCCTTCCTCCATTTTCTTGCTTGGCTGACCCTCTGTGAATCAGATGAAGACCATCCATGGACTTGAAGAGACCATCTATTTTATACAGTCTACCACTTTAATGCTAATGCCATCTGGCTAAGTTCTGGTAGACACATCCAGAAGTGACATTTGACCTGGGTGTTGCATTTCTCCAATCAAGCTAAAATATAGAAGGAAACATGATGGTAGCATTGATAGGCAAATCAAGGTGGACTGGACCTAAGTGTAAGTCCTTTAAAACAATTTTCTTCAGCTTTTCAGTTGAAAGAAGAAATTAGAGAGCTCTGAGCTGGGATAGTTTCTATGAAAACAGAGACAATATGTAGAAAGCATGAGGGGGAATGTGGACTGCATATAAGAACAGCAAGTAGCCCCTGCCAACCACCAAGAAGGAAACAGGTTCTTATTTCAACAACCAAAAACTGAAATTAAACTTGGCCAACAATCCGGAAGAAGTTTCTTCCTCGGAGCCTCCAGAGGATAGCTCTGCCTGGCTAACCCCTGACTTTGTTCCTTGAGGCCCAGGAAGAGAATCTTATTGCCATCTGCCTGGGCCTCTGACCACAGACACCCTGAGGTCAGGTAACTTGTTTCAAGCTGATGTCCTATGGCAATTGGTCATGGGCCTGAACTCTGGGCCTGGGCGCTGTCCCTCAGCTCTTCAGCTCAAGGCTAGCGCTCTACCACTGGAGCCACAGCACCACTTCCAGTTTTCTGAGTGGTTTATTGGAGGTAAGAATCTCTCGGACTTTGAACCATGATCCTCAGATCTCAGCCTCCTGAGTAGCTAGGATTACAGGTGTGAGCCATGGGTGCCTGACTTAGGCAATTTCTTAAACAACAAGCCGAAAGGACTAATATACCCAAGTTATTTGCTTTTGTTGTTATTGTTGGTGGTGATGATGGTAGTTGATCATGGAGCTTAAACTCAGGGCTTGGGCACTGTCTCTGAGCTGTTTCACTCAAGGCTAGTGTTCCACCACTTTAAGCCACATCACCACCTCTGGTTTTCTGGTGGTTAATTGGAGAAAAAAGTCTCATGGACTTTCCTGCCCAGCCTGGGTTTGAATTGTGATCCTCAGATCTCAGCCTCCTGAGTAGCTAGGATTGCAGGTGTGGGATACCGGTACCTAGCTATTTTGATCCATTATCCTGTTTCTGTATTCATTTACCTACAGAGGGGGGAATCTTTGGGATGATCTTTCAAACTTCCAAATAATCATTTCAATTATTCTAGTTTAGAATTACAATGTGAAGAAAACACTGAGGAGTGTGGCATTCAGGTCCTTCAACTCAACAGTGTCTTGGAAAGTTACTCAAATTTGCTCAATGATATAGGTGGGAGGATGTGGCAGAAGATTGGTATGGATATTATTACACCACTCAATTTCCTTCCATATGAATTTAAAGGTAACTTTTACAAGTGTAAGACCAAGTTGGAAAGATGAGAGGAGATGTTAGCAAACTCAGAAATATTTTACATAGGTTGAGAGATAAATTTTGAGAATTTCATTCAAAGTAATTATAAATTAACCACTGCTTTCAGAAGTAAGAGAAATGAAATTGGCAAGAACCAAAACAATATTTAGGTAGAATCCAGGCACAGTATTATGTCTGTTTATTTTTCTTCCTGGCTATAAAGTAGACAACAAACTAAGGAACTTAGAAGATAATATGTTTTAACTCTTGTTAATTTGCATCTGCAAATAGGGAACACAATTAGCAAATGAATAAGAATAGCTTATTATAGGCTTTGCCATCAAATGCCTCTGAAGCTTTGAAACTCTTAAAAAGGATCTGACTAAAATAGTCGATAATAAATAGGTTTTGGTACTTGTTTTATGAATAAAATTGGAGTCATTCAATTGAGTTCTTGTCTTCAATGAAAAGGAATGGCTAATTGTGTCCAAAGTGAATGTTTAAGTTTGGCAATTTGGTGTTGATTCAATGGGAGCAAAGAGTGACTGAGATCATGGGAAATTATTGACCCAGAACTGTGGTTTAATACTGTATGTTCTCACTAAAGCTTTGCTGAGACTTAATTCCTCAATCTAGCACAGCAGTTGTGGGAAGTGCTTGCCATCTAGTGGGAGTGATTTCTCCTTCTCTCTGGACTGAATTGATTATTTTAAGAGTGAGTGGTTATAAAACAAGGTTACCCCAGATGGTCTCCCCTACTCATTATCCTATCTACCGTGTTATGATGCAGCAAGAAGCCCTCACCAGTTGTAACTGCTTGATCTTGAACTTCTGTACCTCCAGATCTCTGGGCAAAAATGGACTTCATTATTTCATACATTTCCCAGTCACCCTCAGATAGTTTGTTGAAGAAAAAGAACATGAACAAAGACAAACTGATAGCTTAAAGAGGGGATAAGAAGACATGAAGACATGTGCCTGGATTCTACCTAAAATGAAAGCTGGAATATAAATAATGGAGAGTCAGGTGAGATGAGGAAGAGAGAAGAATAGGAGAATTCCAGATAGAGAAAATGGAGTTAGAAAGTATTCTTCCTTCTGGGACAGCAGTGATGCTGAGTAAGATACCTTATATTTCCAAACACCTCTGAGTTCAAAGATGTCTATATCTCTTGCAGTATCCTCCGAACAGCTTGTTGAGATAATTAAGGCAAGAAATTATTACCTGAGTTTTCCAGAGGGGAAGAAACAGAGATCCCACCAGTGGCCATACTATCATAGTCAATCACAGCTGGCCATCAGACCCAAGCTACCATCCCAACTGCTGCTATGGCACACAGGATCATTTCCTTGCATTTTACAATGTGCTGTCCATTTTTAAGTGTTAACTTACTTAACGGACATTAGCAGGTTTTTATCACTAAGATAATCTCCATTTGGAAATAATCAAATGCCAGAGTTTATATAATTTATCCAAAATCACAGCAGCTGGTAACTAGGAGAGCTCAATTTATGAATTTATGAAGCTCTCTTCCCTTTACCTGGAATGATGAAAGACCTCTTACTGTGATATATCAAAACTCAAATAATTCTTACCCTTCTTGAGTTAATTCCGCCACATGAACAAACCAAGACAACTTAATAATACCTCATGGTAAGTTCTTTCCTGCTTTGCATGTCCAGGACTGGAAACTATGCTTTTTCACTGTGGCAAAGACCAGGGCATTCTCGTGTCTTTCCTTTATATAATTCATTGATCGGTCATGGGCCAAAATGTAGTAATAGAATATTAAATACACATCTGTTTATTGTGTCAGAGGGGAGTTCTTTCAAATATTTTAGAGTTAGGGAAGATAAGAGAATGGGGAAAGATTTGACGAATGTTGGGAGAGATGAGGAAAGGGGAGGGTAGAAAGATGGTTCCAGGAATATGAAGAAACTTGGAAGGATGCCCAGAATTTGGAGTGGGAGCTAGGGAGTGAGACATGGAGAAAATAAGGGAGGTGATAAAGACAGACTCAAAGTGTAAGGAGGCCTTGAATGTCAGGATAGGAAGTCTGAAATTGATGATGGAGCTACAGAGAAGACAGAGAGCCATAGCAAGAAGTGGGGAGTGATGTTGTCATGAGCATCCTGCAGGCCGGACATGGGCATAGGGAGTGGCTGGAGCCTGGGGAGAGGAAAGACTGCACGGGAAAGAAGCATTTCCAATTCTCCTGTGCCTCACAGATAGATAAATAAAGCACAATAAGAACTATAATGAGGAAATAAATGTCATAAAAATGTTTGATGGCCAATGGGAAAAAGAAGCATGAAGAGAAGCCAATAACTTTGAGCCAAGAGCAATCCGGGAAGGGGCTTGGTTCCCCTCAAAGCTCCACGCCAATTTGCCAAGTCTGTATTTCTACATTTTGGTAGCATTTAAAAAATACCATGGTAGGTGCTTTGGTGAATAGGGGAATGGGAAAGGATATGGGGTTGTACATATAGTCTAGTTCCCTGACCTGAAGATTTATGTATATTGGTGAGAATATCCTGAAAATTATAATGTATTTAGGAGTGAGTGAGTGCCCCTGGGGGATTTTACATGCAGGGGAAACCCTGAAGGGAAGAATGCAGGAGGGAAGTTCAAGTCACCTATGAGGCAAAGAGAGTTCAGAAGACCACCATCTCAATAGAAAAGGCCAGATGGGGTGGCAAATGCTCATGATTCCAGCTGTGGCAGGAAGCTTAAATAGCATGACTGAAGTGCAAGCCTGCTTAGGCAAAAAGTAGACACATATTCAAACATAAGCAGAGTATAAAGGGATGGGGGTATGGCTTCAGTAGTAGAATATCTGCTTAGCAAACCTGACAATATAACAGTGAGATTAAAAAGGAGTATTTTGGGACCAAGTGGTGTGAGTAAGGTCTGTGAGGCCATGGGTGTGATTTCTCAGCACCAAACCATAGGGAAATATATCTTAAACCATAAAACTTGCACTAGCAAACTTTTCTGTGGCAACAGAAACTCATACTACAAGTTATCAGGTGATAGTCAAGCTTGGAGTACATGTTTGAAGGCAGTGGGGAAAAAGTTAAATGATTGCTCAGGATGGGACCACTTAGTCTAGTCCAAATTGGGATCTGAGTAGTGGGTAGAGACTGATTCAAATTAGAATTACACAAAATGGCGGTGAATAGGGCAGTGCTGGGGGAACACCATGTTAGCTGCCTTGATCTGTGGTAATGTTGGTAGCAGGGTTTGGGGAGCACACAGGGTGTGAGAACACAGAAACAGGTAGGAGTTGGCTCCATACCAGCCTTGTGACACTTGCCTGATACAGTGGCTGTCAGTTCAGAGTCATTGCTATGATTTGCATGAAAGCTACTCCACTGCCTTTCTTGCTGCAGAAACCCACAGAAGGCCTATGAGAATGTGCATGGTAGAGTAGAGTAAGGGTAGACTGAACTGCAACATCTGTGACTTTTCACTAACAGATATCTTACTGATTTGGGAGGACTAGATTTTTTAGACCATGTCAAAACATGAGAACACTTCCTTAGACAGAATTATAACTTAAGTGAATTGCAGTTTTATATATGAGAGATGCCTTTGGCAGCATCAGTCTAAAAGTTGGGAAAATAAAGACCCAGAGGGGTCAAGGTATAATAAAGACTCCCACAATTACCCCATAACAGAGAGGGTCAAATATAACGTGTGTACCTTGTTACTACCGGAAACCTTCCAGGTGTATGGCAAAGGAAGGAGGAATTATGTAAAGATGTTTATTAAGACCATGAAGTGTTTGACTTTTAACAGTGTTCCTTTTAAAATGTGGAGCCCAAGCAGCTAATTACCCATGATTTCCATGGAAACTAGAAAGAACATCTCATTTGTTCTGGGTTTATCCATTTCTGAATTATGTTCTAGACTATTGTCACTTCCCTTGATTTGTCAACAGGTTCAAGTTTCCTTCTAGGACTGGACTTTTAGTGTTGGTAGGTGCCTTCCCTCCTTTCCTCTCAAGCCTGCTCTCCTGTGCATAACACTCATGGTCCTCATCTCCATTTCAAGTGAGGTTGGAAGCAATCAGCTGCCAAGTACTTGAATCATGATGGCTCTCCCAACTAAGAAAGCTTCTGTGGTAAATACAGGAGGAAGATGGACGTTCACTTTCATCAGGCTCAGAATCAAACCACCTGGGCACTTTAACTCCAACACAAGTTCTTTCTGCTATACCCTGAAAATTCATCTAAAGAGAAGACAGGAAGGAAAGAGAAGGATTAGAAAGGAGAGAAAATGGGGGTATGAGAGACAAGAAAAAAGGCACAGTGAAAGAGAAAGAGAGGTACTATAATAGAGGAAAGAAGAGGAAGGTATGTGTTAGGTCTAAGACTTTCTCTCCACTCAGAACATGAAGCATGATTTATCAAGCTGTGTGTGCATCCAGACATATTTCCCTAGATTGGAATGCTGTGGTCAGTCCAGCCCCACAACCACCCACCCATTAAACACAGATGGATATCCTGGAAATTTGGGTGGAGGTCAATGATCTCTCAAAGTCTCTGAGGCCAGGCTGGCCATGGAGCATTTCTTGTATCCGTCCTGTAGGGTCTATTCAAGGCCTCATCTGGTAGGCAATGTCAAGTTAGCAATCTTTAACAGCAGATTTACCCCTGAGAAGCACCCCTGGGAAAGAGCATAAGAATCACAAATGAGCAAGCTGCTTCCCATGGTAAGTACACAATGAGTGGTTCATGTGTGGGCTTTGGACAGAAGTCAATCTTCAGATAGACTATTGGGTGGTTAATGCTCCTAATGACTTCACTGGCCTTGACATGCGAGAGGAAGCAGAACTTGTACCCATGAAGGCAATTTTTTTTTATTAAGGTGGCCATTCCAGAAATTATTAGCAACTTGTAAAGAATGCAATTACTGCTTAAGCTGTATTCAGTGGAATACATTCACTCTATAATTAAGAACAAATGTATGCTTAGCTCTATGGTTGATTCTCATGATTGTGACTCTTATCTTATTATTTCCCATTAATTATAACAACATGGGCTAGGATTTGTTTGCAATTATGTAGTTACAATTCAATGGAAGTTCAAAACAGACTTCTCTATTTAATGTATGTCCTGCGGCACCAGATTAGTGTTGGCCAACATGATTTTTTGCCATAAACTTTTCTGATCATCTGGAATTGTAAAAATACCAAAAAAAACTCCAAAAAAAACCAGATATAGACAGACTTTCATTTCCATTCATCAATCTCTTCCCTTAGTGTAATAAGAAGGCCATAAATGGATGTGGCCATCTAGACATTCTAATTTTTATGACTCAAAAAAATGTTTCAGCTTCCAGTGATCCTTAAGAGGAGTGTGTAGGGCTTTGAACTACTATGAATATTGTGCCTGCTTTAAACCACATGCAATCTTCAAGCATCTGTGTGTGTGTGTGTGTGTGTGTGTGTGTGTGTGTGTGTGTGTGTGTGAAAGAAAATGATTGGATATTTTCTTCTGATGTTTTTGAGAAAGTTTTACTTTATGAAGATTTTATCTATTTATATAACTTGTCTTTGGAGGCTAACTTACAACCTAAATTTGGAATTAAGAGACCTAACTCTAGTTCCCTAGCAAGATGAGGTATAGGAAGTGACTTCCTATTCCTGAACTTAATTTTGTCACCTGTAAAACTGAAATAGCAAATCCAATCTTCTCTAACTAGGTATTTGTAGATGGCATGAGCTATCATAGGCAGAAACTGATATCAACCTCAGCTGTGAGGGATTTATGTAGTTTGAAAAAAAGCTCAGTCTATGAGATTGGAGTGACTGGAGTACTGACTATACAGTATTCTCCAAGTTCTTTTCACTTGCCTTCCCACTGGCTTTCCCTGATGCTGTGGTCAAGACCAACTATGACCTTCGTGTTGGTCATGGCTCAGTTCTATGTTGCTTTGGCCATCATTTCCACTGCCCTTAGCTTCCAGCTATTTAATGACACAAAAACATATGTTACATCATCTTCCAGCAGTAACAATGTGTCAGTGGGACAGGTTAATGCCAGGAACAGTACTGGAAGGACAAAGCAGGTCATAGAGAGGGTGGTAGTTCAGAATCTTAAGTTCAATAATAAGGCTATATAATAAGATTTCGACAGATACAGTGTAAAAATGTATTTGATTTTAAGAAACCAACCTTGAGAAATATCTAGCTGAGTTAAAGATCAAGTTTTGGTGAATTGTTTCTTCTTTAAAGTAGCGACCAAATGTGCATGATGTATAACATTAAATTATAGCCTGGCGCCGGTGGCTCACGCCTGTAATCCTGACTACTCAGAAGGCTGAGATCTGAGGATTGTGGTCAAAGCCAGCCCAGGAATGAAAGTCCATGAGGCTCTTCCAATTAATCACCAGGAAACTGGAAGTGGTGCTGTGGCTCAAGTGACAAGAGTGCATGCCTTGAGCTGAAGAGCTGAGGGACAATACCCAGGCCCAGATTTCAAGCCCCACAAATGACAAAAAAATAATAAATTAAAAAATACATATATATTAAAATCTGGTCCTTGACTGTCTTCCTCCCTTAGTTAATCAATCCATCACCACTCCAACTCACTAGATCTATACACTCTATATTAAATAACTTGATGTATGTTGCTTTTTTTTGCCTCCGTGTCTTCATATATGCAGTGGTCCCTGCTTTAGATGCTTTCCTCCTGCCTCTAATTCATAAGTGTAGAATATTGAGATGGTATATTTCTAGGTATATTTCTTCTCCTATCCATAGATTCTTGAGAGAAGAATCCCATTTTGTTCATTTCTGTATTTTTTATTAATAAGTTTTTTTATTGTGAAAATACCGTACAGAGGGATTACAATTACATGAGCAAGGAAATGAGTGCATTTCTTATCAAGCATTCAAAAGTCAGTTTTGACAAAATACGTTGCTGAATATATGTATTTGCTAGTATCCAACAGAATCTTCTGTGATGATGTGAAGTATTCTTTATGTGTGCAGCCCAATAGCCACCAGCCACAGGTGGCAACCAACTATATGAACTATGACTAGAGAAACAAAAGTGTGAAATTCTTATTAATCCAAGTTTTCACATAGGAGAAGTATTTATTGTACTAGATATCGAAGATCAAGATGATGATAGGAGAAGGGCTAAAACTGGTTCTAAGAAACAAAACAAGTTCTGTGACAGGAGACTGTCATAAACTTGGAAGAATGAAGCTTCCCCTCCACGTTTCCTCCTCATGCAGCATGGGTTAGATGATATGGATGGCAGAAGACACTGGTGTGTACAGATTGCGCTTTTCCCTCCAACTTGTTTCCATTACTGAATGATTGGCATGTTCTTTCTGGTTGGTTGCTAGATAAACAGTCCTTTCATCAAAGTATGAAGAGACCTTTGGGAAGGAAATCAAATAAAGTGGTGATGATGGTGGGAGAGTAAATGAACTGTTTAGAGTTGTCTGAAGTAGCTGCTCTAATTTGATGCGATGTAGAAGGCCTCTCTCCAGGATGTGTCATCTTGCCTTTGGCATAATCATTCCTACCCGGCCAGGGAAGGTGTAGGACAGCCAGAGAGACAGAGTGAGTCTGGGTTGGGAGGAAAGAGAGCAGCACAGGGTCATTGCTGGAACAAGCTGAAATCCAGCACAGCTGGAGGTCACACGACATGCTTTCCAGATGCCTCCTTGGAACATGTCTCTGCAAAAGAGGCGCTTGAAAGGACAGTGCAAGCCTCTCAGCTCCATGACTGCCTGACCTTGATTTGCTAGAGCTGCCCTGTTTCAGAATGTTTCAGCGGTACTCACATGGAGTGACCTTGCCATCTCCTAAAACATTCACAAGTTCTTTGAAACAGGTAAAATTTGGGCATAGGAGTATTTTCCAGAAAGATAGCTTGTAACACCCATCAAAATTTCAATGAGTTTTATAAATCAAAAGATTCACAACTGCTGTTCTGTTTCACATCACACCTGCTGTGTCTTATATGAAGAACCCGAAACTCATAGAGCACAAATGACATGTTCCAGATTGTGCACTGAGAGGCAGTTCAAGGATCTAAGTGAAGAGAACTAAGAAAAGACCTTTGCAACTATTCACTAGACATCCTTTCCTATTTGCCCCAATTATTATCAGTACCTTTGGAAATATTTTATCTAATATTCACCCATCATGTCAGCATATATCTTGTAAGCATAAATCTTTATTTTTCTAGTCATCATATAGCTCTAGAAACTTCATTGTGCTTGGTTGAAGCCCAGAATTAACCTTAAGTCTTCCTGATTCCCAATGATCTCTGGAAACTGTAAAATTAGCACAATTGCTCTGTGCATTCTCAGACAAATCAAATATTATTTGTAGACTGAATAAACTATATTTTTATGTATAGATGAGTATCTTTTTTTATTTTTTTATTTTATTTGTGAAAATACTGTACAGAGGGGTTACAATTGCATGGGCAGGATAATGCGTACATTTCTTACCAAGCATTGCAGCCTCCTCCTTTGTTTACCCTTCACATCACTTCCCAGCCTCCCCCCTCCCCCCCATCCCAATCCTAGATGAGTATCTTAAAATAAGAGATGCTGTTAAGAAAAAAAATGTTAGTTCATTTCAAAATTAGTTACCTGAAACAAAGCACTAAAAGTTAACCATAACTGGGACTATGAGCTTCAAAAGTATTTTAGTACCAGTAAATAGTTATTAGACTCACAATGGAAACTCCTCTATAGCATTTTCTTGGCTTAACAATGAAGAATGAGGAAAGTTTAAATTGATTAGTTCTGAACAAAAATATTGCTTAAAATATATTGTCTGTTTCTTAAATCAATAAAACATTTCTCAAATGAGGAACCTTATCATAATGTTGGAGTTTCTGGTTGTTCCAGACATCTTCCATTTAACTAAGACTGTTGCCAATTAAAGAAGTGCATAGAATTCTGACTTGGGGATAATAAGGTAGAGGAACAATGGTTCCTAGGGATATTGGCTTCACTTTTGTGCTTTATGGTTAGGGTTAGAGTATCTTCATCAAAACTAAGAATGATTGGTACAACAGTGCTTTATTGGTATAAGCCTGGGGTTGACTGGATTTTGTATTGCCAACTTCATTACAAACAGTTTCTCATCTCAGATGGAAGCAAACAAATGGCCAGTGAGTATTCCTGGTTCATTTATAATGAAGACACCATTTATTCCACACTCTGCTTTATTTATATTCTTTGGGATTTTTCATAAATAAAAACAAACATGTGATTGTAGAGTTATGACTATTTGAAGCATACATGTTGGGATACACCAGTTGGTCCCCATCACTGTTTTTCCCTTAAAAACCTCAAGTATATTCTAGGCCAACAAAGGTCTAAAGGAATAGGACCACCCACTGTTCTCTCAATGGTGTTTTAGTGGATGATGGATTATGTCTTCACAGTAGCCTAATTTTTAAAGACATCTCTACTCAATGTGGTTGGTTTAGACATCTAGAGAACATTTATGCTAACAGAGCACAGAAGGCTTTCTTCAGACTGAGTGTTTAAAAGTCATAGACAAAGGGCTTTGATCTTTCTAGGAGTCACAGACCACATCTTCTCAAGGTTATGGGATTGTTGCCAAAAAGGATGTGTCCTTTAGGAAGCCAATGTCAGCAGGGCCTCCAGGGACAACAGAGAGACTCTATGTTAGAAGGGAGAAGCCAAGCCTCACTGGAGAAACACACTCGGATCTTGCTGAGGGCTTATTCATAGGAATGAGTGGCTCAGCTACACCAGACTTTCTCTTTGCTTCATCTCGCCACATTCAGTACCCATGTGCTCTATATTCTCCAAGAATGAGTATGAGTTCCAGTGCTCTTTGTCTCTAACCAGTGGCTGCCATTGGCAACCTGTTAATTCAATGACTTTTTTTCCCTCCTCTATACATCCATTCTTGCATTTCATTTTCAGTGCAGTTTACAGTCACCTATTCCTAGATCTTTTTCTCCCAAGTAAGAAGGAGTCATTAAAGAGAGGATAAATGGTTCATCAACCTGGTTAAGGAGTTAAAAAATCCAGAAAAATGACACTGCACAGCCAACTTTGAAAAAATTATGATTAACCACTACTCCACCTCAAGAGGAATAAGCTATAGATTATATAACTACCATTTCAGTTCTCTTTCACCTTCTGCATTTGTCATTTGTTTTGAGCTAAACACAGACATGGGTTGTTTCGTGATGGAAATACATTCCGAGAAATGCATCCTAGGTGATTTCATCATTTCATGAACATTATAGCCTATTCTTGCACACATACAGAGGCTCAGGTCAACCACTGCACGTGGCTTCTGGAGGAAATCAAGAGATGAAGGCTGCATGATGCATGAGGCTGCTGCTGTTAAAACATAGTATATAATTTTATAGCAAACACTGTTTTAGTAAGCAGAGGGAGCACCCTGTAAAACAATAAGGAGTATTGTAGATGCATAAACCAGTAACACTGCCATTTCTTATCATGATTGAGTATTATTTACTGTACATGATTGGAATAGTAGGTTCACTTACATCATTATCAGCACAAACGTGAACAATGCCTTGTACTGTAATATTATCATGGCTGCATCACTATGCTATGGGAAGTTTTTAGCTCCATTATAATCTCAGCAGACAGCCATCATATACACAGTCCATTCTTGACTAAGGCATCATTCTGTGCAAAAGACAGAAGAATACAAATAAATGGGCCAGGTTCTAGTTGGCAGAAAGAAAGATAGGAAGAATCTCTTTCAAAGCCATTGACTCATCTGTATAACATCCAGAAACTTCCTTACTGACACTGTCATATTGAGCCTGAAATAGAACATTTTATATAGATTTTTAAACCCATCAAGTTGGGATTGTTTTCATAGAATCCAGGAGACCACCTAGCTAATGATCCATGTTTTCTGTTTCCTCCATTCAGTGAAACACCTTGAGGTGGAGCCATCTGGTTTGAACAGCTTAACAACACACTCTTCTCCCACAAGTTACGGATGCATGAACTATGGGGTGATCGATGCTCCTACAGATGTACTGACTCCATGGGCCGTCAAGAGAGACAGACTTCTTGGTCTAACATGTTTGGTAGTGGACCTGAATCCTTCAACAACTGCTCACAAATGAATTCCCCCTGAAAAATAAAGATGTATCTGTATGAAATGTAAGCTTTGGAAAGTGCAACAATCCCAGAGGAGGACCTAGCTTCTTCCTTCATCCTGGGATCTGAGTAGTTCTATTGGGAAGCCTGCCCAACTACGGCTATCAGAAGTTGAGTCCTAGTGTGACAGGATCGGAGCAGAGCATCAACTGCAGGTGTGGGTATGCCCCTCCTCTCCTGCAGACCTTCTGGAGGAGTCTGCACAGTCTGAAAGGCCTAATGAAAAGGATCAAGCTCAGGCAGAGGCCCTGCTGTGCAGGAAGATTGCTTCCAAGAAGCGATTCATTTTTAGTTTAACAACTGTGCATTTGGTCCCCATACAATTTATCTTCATGCAAAATCACATACCTGTGTGCCAGATGTGCACAGCTGCATGTGAGCCACTGCTGGTCTATCTGTATTGCATGCCAAGTGGTTGTTTCTTTAAATTAAGGTGGGTTGGGATTTGGGCTGTGTGAAAATTTCATTTTGAAACCAGAAATCAAATAGTCCCTGGTTATACTGGGGTTTCAGTATAGCTTGATGATGAACCAAGGTTGAATTAGTATTTTCCAGGACCCCCCAGAAACTCCCCCTTTCACGACCCCTGAAATTCAGCTACATTCTGAATCTGGAAAGGCTGAGATATCTGGAGACTGGGTCCTGCCAAAGTGTGCGGCCCTTGTAAATGCTTGTGGTGAAACTGCAAAACCTCTGCCCAGCCCTTGGGAGTAGTTGAAGCAAAATAGAACCTGACATTTTTAGTTTGTGTTTCAGTTTTTACCCTCTGGACTCCGAAGAAGCAAGACCACAAAGCATTAACTGAGGCCTAGAACTTCAGCAGCAGGGCCAAAGCAATCCACAGAAGAGCAGGAAATGGGGGTGACAGAGGACCTCTCCTCAGGAACATCATATCCCAGCATGCCCTGAGGGGTCAATAGCAGGACATACGGGGCATCCGTGTCTCTTGTTTTTCTTGTCTCCCTTTTTATTAAACAATCAAAGACTAAAGGAGATGCAGCTATCATTTTGCAAATCCAAGGCTTTTAAAAAATATGATTTTATTATTTTTAAGGAGTTATTCATAGGAGTTTCGATTCAACCTGTCAAATTTATGAGTACAATGTATCTTGATCAATGTCAACCCTTTCGTAGTTCAGGTCTTTATCTATTGGATGTTCACTAATGTTGGGTGCCAAAAAAGAGGTACAGGAATAAACTAGTCACAAAGAACTTGATTCCTAATAGATGCTCAGTATATATTAGGTGTGATTCTTGCAGCCAGACCACTCTTTCCAATTTTTAATAAAATTGTGTGTGTGTGCGTGTGTGTGTGTGTGTGTGTGTGTGTGTGTGTGTGTGTGTGATGGTGTCATAACTTAGGCTTGAACTCAGTGTTTGAAACTCTTGCTTAGCTTTTCCAGTCAAAGCTGATGCTGTACCACTTGAACCACAGCTCCACTTCTGGCTTTTTGCTGGTTAATTGGAAACAAAAGTCTAAGAGATTTTTCTGTCTGGGCTGGCTTTGAACTGTAACTCTCAGATCCCAGACTCTCGAGTGGCTAGGATTACAGGAGTGAGCCACTGGTGCTTGGTTTCACTTTTTCAATTACTTGATTAAAATTTTTGTTGTCTGTAAGTAGTAGTACTGAGGGTTTGCAGGGCTTATGCATGCAAGTCTTTGTTAATTATCAGAACTCCAAGAGACATGCACAATTATCTTTATTTTACCAGTAGGAAGAGGAGGGCTTAACGACATTATGAAACTGACTAAAGAACCCCACTCCTTCTAGACAGTGTAAATGAGGGTAAGAGTTCCCTTTTGTCTGATTTCAATTTCAACCTGTTTTCCAGGGTGCATCATCAGTCACTCCTCCTTCTTGGCTGTTCCCAGAGCTCCAGGAGAGGGCTCCTCTCTGCAGGAGTGAACCACAGTTCCCCCAACCTGCCCCAAGGGCCAGGCCCCTTTCACTGTACCTGTTTGCAAGACCCGCTGAGCGACCCCAAAGCTCTTTGCTGGTTTTCACGTGGGCAAGCACTGATAAATCAGCCCACACTACACAGGCTCAGTCTGAATTTCAACAAAATTCCCGAAAAACATTAACCAGACACACTTCAACTCACATTGTGTCCACATAAGGAATCCATTCCAGGAGAAGGCAGGGGATTCACAGTGACTTTCATTCAAGCAGATGAATGGCTTCTAACCTTCCCTGGGCTCATTTTAGAACTCCACAAAGAAATAATACCAGATTAATCTTAGAGTTCAGTCTCTGAATCCGGTCTCAGGAAGACTGAATGTATAATTTAGTCTTGATGATGATCCCTTAGATCAGAGATCACTCACGGGTAGTGGCTTCTTCTAGACACCTGCTGCCCTGAAGGCAATTTCCTTTTCTCCAGTTTAAAGAACTATTTCAGACTTTTATTTCTTACAAGCTACTTAGAGGAACCAAGCCACTCTCCTGTGAGCAAAATAGACTCCTCCAGGAATTACATCATTTATTTTTCAACAAAGATTAATCTAATTTAGTTTGGTTTAGCAAGAGTGTAGGATCACAGATTTGATAACCAAATCAGTGCTTTGACATAAACTTCAGTCCTGGCTTAGCTCTCTTCTGGTGAGAGAAACACAAACTCTCAGAGGTAATTGGTGTACTGCTTCTTCAAGGGAGAGGAAAAAAAGGTAGGCTTTCAATTTTCTTAAACATAAAACTTCAAATCCACATATAATAATAAACAAATGGTTTAAGGCATTTTATGCCATAAATGTGCTGCCATTATTTAGTTATGAATTTTCAGGTTCAGGAATTATGGTAAAACCCTAGGGTCATTATGGAATGTCTGTATATTTGATTTCCAAAGCTCCAGATAGGTTTTAATGTAGTCACTGTTATACCACTGTACTCCCTAAGCTATTTCTATATCCTCAGAGACATGTCCTAATAACAGGCCTGCATGCCTCCTGCTTAGCAAAAAGTGTGAGTAATAGATCCAGAAATCACACACACACACACACACACACACACACACACATTTTATCACATGTTCCCACATAACCAAATGGTTGAACCCAATATATTTAACAACTTAGAAAGACATACACTAAATTTTCCAGGTCTCTTCATAGCCAGAGGTATTTTGTAAGGAGACTCTAAATGTGGAATAATCAACATGTTAAAGTAATCTGGATGTTTATGATTTGATAACTCTTTGGTGCATTGTTTAACAACATGTTTTCAATTTACTTTCCTTCAAATAGCTCCAAATAACCCTGTGATTTTGGATGATTGATTATGGGAATGGTGCTTTTACTGTACATCCAGGGTAATTTTAAAATTACATCTTCTTTTCATTGTTAAGGAGTAAAATCATTTGCAGGTCTTGACATGATTTATCAGAGAAAGGGGACAAAGGGTCAGCCTTGGACTTACTCTATTAGAACATTATTATGTGAGCACATAGCAGAGTATGAGACTAATATGGAAACTTAGTCCTTGCCCCAATATGCAGAATGATCAGTTCCATAACTGAACTACCTGTGAGCCTCACATTCCTTCTATATAATGGCAACAAAACCACTGGGATCCAAACTTCTCTACTAGTGATTCTGATTCTTTATAACTACATCAGGGTCTAGAAATCTGGAATTACTCTCAAGAACCTAATGTTTACAAAGTACTAAATTGTATAAGGTCTCGGTCTAGCTTTAAAGTTGTACAAATCGAGAACTCTGTTCTCTAGACAGTTTTCTTTCAATATATGTAAGTTAACCTGTTAAACTATCTATGTTGCCAGTGGCTACCATACTTTACCATGTGATTGAGGATTTCCCTTACAAGCTGTGCTCTTGTTAATGTGCATACAATGTTTAATCCTTCTAAAACTTTTGCATTGTAGTGTGTTAGTTGGGCTTATTAATCCTACAAGCTTCAACAAACTCCATGACTTAGCACAGTATACTTTTCCTTTTCTTTCATGTAAAAGCTCTCCTCCTTATATATCTTCATTGGAAGAGAAATAGAGTAAATGTTTTGGATATTGCCTCTCTTAATACAGTGATCATGACTCCACTGGCTGAATCACCTGACTTTGATCCAGCTGGAGAGCAGAGGAAAACCAAAGCAGCACAGACATAACTAGTGTTATCCACAGTAAGAAATCTGGATTTGTAGCTGTAGAAACCAGGCTAGGATGATATTTGTTGCAGAAGGTCATTTGGTGTTTTATTTAAAACGGAAGACATAGTTTCCATGAATAAAACTAATTTTTCCTTTTAGCATGAAGGAGAATTCCCCCTCTGCAAATATATAACAACAGAAATTATATCTTCTGGAGTAAGCCTTGCTGTGGTGTGTTTGTAGAACTCAAAAGACATCTCCCTCCTCCAGGTAGGCAGCTGTTGCTACCAAGGGGCCATAGGTCTAAGGAGATTGACTTCCCTGTGATCCTTTTAGAATCTGTCTTCCTTACTACAGTGAAAGAGGAATCTCAAGATGTCAAGTAAAGAACATTTTCACCTTACCTTTTAAAAGAATTTCTAAGCATGGATTATTTCTTCACAACTGACCCTGTGAAATAGCAGCTTTGTCTGTTCAAAGCACACCTGTTGTAAATGGATATTTTTCCCCTTTTTACTTTTTGACCCTGAGAAATATCTCAATAATTCAACGAGTAAGTTTAAAGGCATGGATAGAGTAGGTCTTTTTATTTTTTTTTTGGGTCCGGTCGTGGGGCCTGAATTCTGGACCTGAGCGCTGTCACTCAGCATTTCAGATCAAGGCTAGTGCTCTACCACTTGAGCCACAGCACCACTTCCGGATTTTTTCTTTTTGCTTATGTGGTGCTGAGGAATTGAACCCAGGGCCTCAGGCATGCAAGGCAAGCGCTTTACCACTGAGACAACTTCCCAGCCCATAGAGTAGGTCTTATATTGGAGAAGTACTTAGTCTGTATTGACAAGAAACTAAAATTGTGACATAGATAATGCCATCATCAGCACACACACGAATCAGTAGAACTTAGGGAAAGAAAGAGGTACTGCTGCTACTTTTAGGAGTCAGAAATGGCATCAAAGGAAATGATAATATATATCCTAGATCTGCCAGCATGGTATGTCATTGACCAGGTATGAGCAGTGACTTTATTCCAGGGGAAGGAAGAGCTTAGTGAGGAACATTTGAGTAGAAACATTTGAGTGTCTTCAGGAACATGCCACCATACAAGACCGTGAATCCGAGGATCATGCCCTAAGTGGAAAGGAGTCTTAGTAGCTGGGGGAATGCAACAGTCAGGGCATGGCTAGAAATCTGGGTTTGAACCAAGTATCTAAGAACCTAAATATAAAGAATTTTGCTCCTTCCCATTGTCCATCGGGAGGCATCTGAGGATTGTCACCAAGGCATACTATATTTTGTGTGGAAGGAGTGTTATGGTGTCTAAGAGAGATGGCACACTGTAATTTCAGAGAATCTCTGAATAAAGCTAATAGCTGCATAACATTGATTGATAGTCAATTATGCCACTATATATATATATATCTATATATATCTCTCTATATATAAAATCTATGTTCATAGAAAAATAGAAACTTAGGTGGGTATGGAGTGTACAAATAAAGATACAAATTTTTAAGTTCATATTGTTGATGCCATACAAGTAAATTTTAGCCAGTAGGACTAAGATGTATTTCTTATGCCAGCTCCTGATATTTTTATTAAAAGATAGGTGGTATATATATGAATTTTTCTCTTGTCTTCTAATTGCTATTCAGAATGCAGATAAGATATATCTACCCACTGGGACCATTATTTGGAAAGGCCAATTTGATTTTGAAAAGGTTTCCCCCTATTTAAATTGCTTTTCTATTTTCTTCCATTGTTATATATTATGTCTCTGTGAAAGTCACATTGCCTTAAACAATCTATATAAGTGACAAGTCTAAATGTCAAGTGCAATTATTCCTCTTGATTATTCCTTTACAAGGCTCACAACTCATGTAAAGAAATATATTTTACTTGATCCACTAGTATAGACACACCTAAGTAAATATATTTATACAAAATGTATTTCATGGGGAAGATATATTCATACTTTGTAATGAATTCACAGTGCTTTGATTTCATCCTATTTCATTTTTCTATTTTACTCTTTTACAAGAAGTACTGATTGTGACCCACTAAATGACATCACAACCTACCAATAGATCACCCAACAGTTTTGAATCCCTTCACTAGAAGGGGAGGTGAGTGGATATTTTCTATAAATCTACTGTATCCCAATAAAATGACGATATGAGTGAAATCTGTTTCATCTGAAGTAGTACCCCCAAAGTCACCCCCTTTCACACCAAGCTGGAGAACTTGTAAAGAAAATATGACCCAATTTAGAAGAGTCTCTAAGAAGGAGAAGACCTCCAGTCTCTAAACACAGTCTTGATTTACTTGGAAAATAGAAAAGCTACTCAGCAAGAAATTGAAGAGCACTATAGAAGAATGTTATCATGCTAATCAGTAGATCAATAATTTTACATATGATATTCTTTTTTATTTTTATTCTGAAGTAAGAAGTATTTTTATATTTTATTTTTAAATAGAAAACAAGACAGACTTAGAGAAGTTAAGAGATTTGTTCCAATCTGAGAGGCAGCAAAGCTCAGACCCGAGTCTTCAGCCATTGCACTCTATGGCTTCAAATCTCATAAGAAAAGACATGGAGGTAATAAGCATCAAGGACCTATAGAAGAAGGAGAAGAATCCTTCCAAATAGTTCATGACATTGTTTGTGGAGATATTACAATTGAATGCTTGGACCATGATGTTGAGAACTATGCTCTGAGCTGTAAGGGTCCTGGATGTTTGAGGATGTCTTTGGTAACCTGCCACCATACAGGACCATGAATCAGAGGACCACACCCTGAGATTTAAGGGTCCTGGAGGTCCAAGTTTGATTTCAGGACAAAACTACTATCCAGTTACAACTGGTCTACAAAAGTGAACAAAGCATTTAACAGATTTAAGCTGTTGTTATTTTGGACTTAATTCAGAGTTGAATCCTTTCCTCACTGATACTACCTTACTCTCCTCTACAAACAGTGGCAGAAAAATATAGATCACATAGCCATCACATAAATCCACTTTTATTAGGGAATGAAGTCAAATTATTACTCCCAATAAAAAGGTGTTTTGTAACATGACCCAGAAATTTAGAAGTGCCATTTGTTTCCTGTTTCTCCCTGTCTCCAAGTCTCACATATACAGCCCTCCTGGTGTAGGAGAAAGCAGTTTTCATGTATCGTGAGATGATATTTCAGGGAACAAAATGCCAACAAGGACCAGGCTGGCTGTGGAAGTATGGCCAGACAAACACTTTCTCCAACTTTGCTATACCAAGCAAAACAAAGAGCTCTCTTGTTTTTTACCTCCTCCTCCCCATTTCTGGAGTAGATTTTTCTGGAAAAGGTAGTAAAAAGACAATGGTGAATAAGAGGACTGGAAGAAAAATAACATACAAACAAACTACACTCCTCACTGAACAGAAAAGTTCAATTAAAGAGAAAAAAAGAGAGAGAAGAGAAATGTAGGATGCTAATTTGAACCATAGCCCCATGTCGAATGCTTTTAGCCAAGGAAAGAAGAGAAAAGCAAAAAGAAATCTGAGTCAGAGGGAAGATGTCATGGTAAGTTTCAATGGGATGAATTCCTTATTAATTCTAAAGAACACGATGCAACATGGATCTAATTATACAAGTCAACCCACCCACATTCCTCTCTTCTTCTTCACACACATGGGCTTCTGAGGACGATGAAAGGTGGGTGGGGAGAAAGGAAAGGAAGAAGACATGGGGTGGCTTAGGCCTAAGAGAAGACGGCTCTGTCCTGGGGCACGGCTGCTCTCGGGCTCCCTTCCCCAAGAGGAAAGCCGCACTGCCCAATGCCACTCACCACGGTGGCACCTGTCTAGGTCAGCTACCACTGATCCATGTGCCTTGGCCTCCAAGATACTTGCAGTTTGTTCTGTCTCCAGTGAAGAGCATTTCTGAAAATTCCGAGTAATGGAGAAAGACTATCACACAGGCAACTGTTTGAAGCTTATAAAAATCCATCACCTGCTTTTAATTTCCTGTGGGATATACAATACAACCTCACCAAGATTTTCCTGAAGAACAAGTCTCTACCAAATTGTCAAGAGCTTAGAAATTTGAAAGAAGATTCAGATTTGCCTGAAATCTCGTTGGCACTGTCAACCTGGGTAATCATCATATACCGGAGAAAACATCAAAACCTTTCTCTGACCAAGACCTCACTCTTTTTCTTCTTTTTCCTTACCATCTTCCAGAAAATGCTCTCAGAAAGATCTAGCTATCTGAATGGTCACAGCTCCCCCTATATCGTTAGCTAGCTACCTGTGAATATTTTCAGATTTCTAGACTGGTAGTCTAACATGGTAGAGTAATGAGTGGTAAACGTCAGCTGGTTCTAGCCATTCTTTTGTATTTGAAGACACTTCCTTATGTGGGCATCCATCAGACTCCATGATCTAATCCTCACATATTCTCAAAGAGACATCTTTTAAAAGTGATTTAGATTTTAAACTTGAAACTCATGTCTTGTTCTAGAATTTATTCTTTAAAAAAGTCTAAATCTGCCGGGCGCTGGTGGCTCACGCCTGTAATCCTAGCTACTCAGGAGGCTGAGATCTGAGAATCGTGGTTCAAAGCCAGCCCGGGCAGGAGAAACCGTGAGACTCCTATCTCCAATAAACCACCAGAAAACCGGAAGTGGCGCTGTAGCTCAAGTGGTAGAGCGCTCGCCTTGAGCTGAAGAGCTGAGGGACAGCGCCCAGGCCCAGAGTTCAAGCCCCACGACCGACAAAAAAAAAAAAAAAGTCTAAATCTCTCCCCATCTAGTAGTTTGGGGTTTGGTTTGTTCTTGTTTTTCTTGCAGTTTTGGTTGCACCGTGATGTACTTTACTTGCCTGTTTCTATTTTCTTTATGTGTGCACTTAAAGATATGAACTTTCCTTTCAACACTGCTTTTGCCATATCCCAGAGGTTCTGGTATGATATGTTTTCATTTTCATTGAATTGTAAGAACTTTCTAGTATCCTCCTTTGTTTCTTCAGTGACCCACTTGTTCAGTACTGTATTGTTCAGTCTCCATGTGTTTGAATGTTTGCTACAATGTTTTGTTGTTGAGAACTAGTTTATTCCGTTATGATCAGAGGGACTACAAAGAGTTATATCAATCTTTTTGTATTTGCTTAAGCTTGTTGTATACCTAGGATATGATACATTTTGGAGACTGTTCCATGGGCTACTGAGAAGAATGTGAGTTGTGTGGTTTTTGGATGAAATACCTTGTAGATCTCTAATAAGTCCATTTGCATAATGGTAATGGTGTCATTTAATTCAGAGGCTTCTTGGCTAATCTTTTGTGTGGTTGACCTGTCCTTTTGTGAGAGTGGAGTGTAAGGAGAATCTTCTCAGAAGAAGAGGTAAGAATGTCAAAGAAACACATGAAGAAATGCTCAACATCCCTTGCTAGAAAGGAAATGCAAATTAAAACAACTCTGAGATATCGTCATACCCCAGTTAGATTGGCCAACATTGTGAATTTGAATAACAACAACAAATATTGGAAGGGATGTGGGGAAGAAAGACCCGTATTACACTATTGATTGGAATGTAAACTAATACAATCAGTTTGGACAGCAGTCTGGAGGTTCCTTACAAACTAAACATGTAACTGCTCCATGAACCATCCATACCACTCCTAAGCATCTACCCAGAGCATCATAAGCCAGAATACAGTAAAGACACTTGCACACCCATGTTCATTGCTGCACTATTCACAATAGCCAAGTTATGGAAACATAACTTGTACGTGTTACCTATACAAAATAACTTGTGTGTGGTATACCTGTATGAAGTAGAATTTGACAAAGCTATTAGAAAGAATAATATTATGTCATTTGCAGGGAAATGGACGGACCTACAACAAATCATGTTAATTAAGGTAAGCCAAAGCTCAGAGACATAAACAGCGCACAGTTTTCTCTCACATGAGGAAGCTAGATCTAAAAATTCCCTGGGACATGACAAATTGTATAGGATTCTAGGCACTCACACACAGTGACACAAAATGTGGATACTCTTAGGGGAGTAAAAGTCACAAAGTTGCAATGGCTCTGTGTCTCTGATCATATGAAATAACGTTTAATGAAAGGAACCATGGAAAATGGAGTCAAGCGGGTTTTTTTTCCTCTCTCGTGCTCTTTATTTTCTTTTTTTCATGTTTGTTCATTTATCTATCTTTGGGAGAGCAAGAGAGGCACAGAAATGGATGGACAAAGGGTGATCAAATGTAGCCGTGGTGCTCACTAGACACTATGTTGAAAATGAATTATACAACTTGTGGGTGTGGAGGGGAGTGAAACTGGGGGAGAGTGAGGGAAGGGGGAACGTTGTCCAAAAAGAAATGTGCTCATTACCTGACTTCTGTAACTATAGCCCCTCTGCACATCACCTTCATAATAATACATTTTTAAAAAAAAGTCAAAGTCTTTTCCAATAACAAATGTTTGTAATCAAAATACAGGAGGAGTAAAGGTCTAGAATCTATCACGCACTGGCCTATGATCATAGGAGATGAAAGCTGTTGTGGCAAGACATGTAGGGTATTTAGGAAAAATATCTATTAGAATTTTTTAAATTATCTTTAAGTAGCTGTACAAAAGAGTTTTCATTCAACATGTCAATTTTTTTTAGAACAATGCATCTTGATCAATGTCATCCTGTTATCATTCTCTCTTCCATCTATCCTCTCATTATATTTGTCTATCATTCCTATCTTCATTCACCTGTGTATTTTAAAAATTGTATTGTAATGGTGATGTACAGGATGGATACAGTTATGTAAGTCAGGTATTGAGTACATTTCTGTATGAACAGTGTTACTACTTCCATCATATTTTTCCTCCTGATCCCCTTCCTTCAAGTAATATAGTTCATTTGTACATTTTTAATATGAGGAATGGTTGCTGTACTATTTACTTTCTCTAGTCTAAATGTTAGTGATAAATTGGTGGACTTACTTCCTGTGGCCTGTCATGTATCAGCTCTGGTGCTCCATGTATCAGCTCTGGTGCTCCAAAGAGAAGAGAGCGCCTTGTTTTAGTATGTCATCCTAAGGACTCATGGAAGAGAAGTTTCAGACCAGAATTGAGAAGATTTCAGGTTCAGGTATAAACAGGGAACAAGCTTTTTAGTTCTACAGGAGAAACTGCTTGTCTCTGAGTCCACCAACCTTACCTTCCCTACAAAGTGGCCTTATCTGCCACGCAGAAAGCTGCCTTTTCTTGTACCAACCCCACTTTGCTCCTCCATCTATTTACAGTGAACCCAACCCTCCTGTTTTATTTCATTCCCCTCAGTCATCACTTCCACTCTTCCACTGAAAGACTTTCTGTTTACTCTTACCAAATCACATGATGTGAGATAAAATGTTCAAATCCTTATTTATAGGCATTTAAAGATTGCAACACTCCTTTTACGAGGCAACTATTTGATTCCAGAGTGGATAAGCTACAAAGCTCCAGTTGGCCCCCATCACAGTTTGCAAAGTGACAGAGCACTAAAGTTGGCTTTGCTCATAAAAAGGTAAGTAATGAGGCACAGACCTGGAAACAAACAGACCAGAGTGTACCCTGCAGAACGCCAGTAGGCTCTTTGGAATGACCTCACTGTGCCCGTGCATTGACATTTGCAGACCTAGTATAGACTCCCACATTTTAGAGTTGTGGGCCAATGGTACTACCTAATCAGACCTGTCCGAAGTAACAAGACTTCAAGCCAGTGCTAACCTTCACTGACGGTTTCGTAGATAGTACAGCTTTTGTGTTCTACAAGCAGTGTTAAGCTCACAACTACCATTTGCTAGAATCCCATTTGATAGAGACACATATTAAAGTATGCTAAAGGTTCTAACACTCATGCCAAATTGCATAGCCAGAAAGTGGTTAAAATCCCAACGCTCCATCTCAGGAACCCTTGGACTTATACCTCATATTCTGATATTTCAAGGGGGTGAGTGTTTGTCCTGCTTTCCATAGATGCTTTGAGCAAGCCAGGGATCACTATCATTCAGGATTATTTTTGTTTCCTCCCAGAATTTTAAAGATGCTTTCTCTCATCCACTTCTAAAACCAACCTCTATAGACTCCCCCTCCTCTCCTGGCCCTGCCCACCAATTTTGGTCTTGGTTCTACTCTAGAGCCACCCAGCACATATTCTGCTTGTTATTATGGTTTCTGTTTTGTTCCTAACAAGATTCAGAGATCTAAAGATATCAAGCAGTCCTCCAGTTTTCTACCTGAATGCTGTGTTTGTGGAAACAATCCTACTAGAAAAGCTGTAGCCTTGACTACTGAAGCTGCTCTCTACCTTCGTGCTCCTTCATAGTGTAAGTGTAAAGTGGCATGTAAAGTGTCTTAGGAGTCATCTCAAGTAAATAATAAATTATGCTAAAGAAATCACACAGCTGTTCAGTGGTATTTATATTAACCACAGATTAGAAATTATCTAAGTGTCTGAAATAAGGGACTTATTGATAAGTTGTAACCTAATGATATACTATCATACATGCTCATTAAAATTCATGTTTTCAGATTAGACCTAAGGAGGGCAAGTTTTCAGAATAAGCCTCAGTTTAAGAAGTCAGCTATACAGTAATATTCAAAGCATTACACAAGTTTTGAACAAAAAGCCTAGTAAAAAGAATGGAAGCAAAACAGACCATTTGTATCTCTTTTATATACTCTGTATATTTTCCAAATTTTCTTAAATGACACTCATTATTTTTATATAATGTGTGTGTGTGTGTGTGTGTGTATGTGTGTTTGTGTGTGTGTGTGTGTGTGATGTGCTGGTCTTGGGCTTGAGTTCAGGGCCTAGGCACTGTTCTTGAGCTTTTTTGCTTAAGGCTAATGTTTTTTCACTGAAGCCCATGGATTCACTTTCAGCTTTTTAGTGGCTACTTGTATGTTAGAGTCTCATGAACTTTCTTGCCTAGACTGGCTTTTAACTGCAATCCTCAGGTCTCAGTCTCCTGAGTAGTTAGAATTACAAGAGTGAGCCACCAACACCTGACATACTGTTATATAATTTTTAAAGATCGTGTGGTTTCTGAGGATCCCTACTAGTTGAAGATGGACCTGACATCTTGAAAGAAGGGCCGAGAACATTGAAATGAGTTGCTCTATCATCTGTTCTGATCCTAGTGCTCTGGCCTTCAAATTGGTTTGGATTCCTGATATATGTAAGAACTCAGCCCATCTAGATATGAGAGCGGCGATGAAATTTATCCTCTCTTTATTTCATCTCTTTAAGTCTTCTAGTGGACAGTGCCAAATAAATTTTAGACCAATCAATCTGGCATAGGACATTCTTAAGTTAAAAAATATATTATGCCTCCCTTTTGATGGTCATCTTCTGTCTTAGCTATGAACTCTGACAACTATACCTGCAGATTCTTTTTGATACTTCTTCATATTTCATAACTGTAATTTTTTCCTTGTCCTTTCTAGAAATACTTGTTCCCACCTCTCCATAACTCTCTGTCCTGTCATCTCTGTCTGTCTCTGCATCGCCTCTGACTTCCCCACTACCTACCATTTTCAAAGATTTGTTTCATTTATCCTTTCATGAATTGCCCAAAATATTCTCAGGATTTTATCAAATGCATGAAAGCATTATTAGGATAAATAATAATTAAACACAGATTCGACAAAGATAAATGTCAAGAATTAAAAAATATTAATAATAAAAAGAGAAGTATGTTTGAAAAAGTTTAGATCTTGTGAGACTTGTCCTACGAAAACTGGCTATCATGGAAAGCGTAACCATGAAAGAAAGTCTGATTTCAGAAATGACAATGAATAATATTTGTTACTATAAACAGATACATTCAAAGCCTCATTTTTGGAATTTAAAGATAGTTAAATGAGCAATTGAAAATAATTTTACATATGGATGAATATGGAATATGTTTAGCTGCATAGATCAAAAAAGTGTTTTATAGACTTCAAGTAAATACTCCCTCAATGAAAATTTAATAATGTTGACAAAATTATGAATAAAAGAATTGTTTTCAAAGTCATCAAAGTCAAAATCCAGAGGCAAAATATTCTGTGATCTGAATATTCTGTGACAATGGACAAAATTGGAAGCAAAAAATTCAACATATGGTGATGTGCTTTTCTATACAATAAAGGAGACTCTGGGAGATTCACCATGCGGTGGTGGTATGGGTCATAAATCAAGGCCACTGTTTGTTGGCTGCTTCCTGTTCTCTTGGTATAAAATAGTAACAACAGTAATGAAACTTCATCACTGACCTGAATAAATATTTCTGATGCATATGAATAACTATTAAATACTCATTTCACATGAGACACTCCCTTAAGCACTTAATCAACATCACCATCTTCCACAACATTATCTGTTTACCACTACTTTACACATGAATAGTGAGGCTTAGTGAGGTCAGCGAGTGAATATAGATCCAGGCAGCCTGAGAGGTCGGACTCTAAGGCTTGCTCTCAAAGTCTGTGCCTCTGAGAAGCCGGTCTTCCCCAGATTATATTCTGCTTCATCTTGAGTGATTTCAGTGTTAAATTCAAAAATTTGAATTTAAGTCCATAGACACTAAAGAGTGTTAGGCAGAGGTCTGGAATCATATCATTCCCTCTCTCAAATTACTCTGGTCATTCATGCAGGTTAAGAGGAACATTAGAGGCAAAGAGGCCAGTTGAAATACACACACAGAAACTGACTAAATGATGGTATACTTAGGGGAGGGATCCAAAGGTTTAACTCCTCTGAACAACTAATGAACTACTACTTAACATAATGAATACCAGGAAGAAGCAATATGTTTGGGGGGTAAGGACCATGGGGGAGCATATGAAAGGAAGGAGAAAGGCAAGCAAATACAGTTGTCATAATCACTGAATGTTAGGTAAAAATTGAGCTCCATAACTTGAGGGTAGGACTGGGAGGGAGAAAATGGGGAAGAATGATGGAAGAGCAGGCACTGATGAAAAACGTACTGTACTCATACCCTGACACATAGAATTACAACCTCTGTACAACCACTTAATAATAAATATTTTAATATTAACAAAGGACAAAAGTTTGACTCTGAGTGACAGTAGAAATGGAGAAGAGGGAAATTATAGAAAAGATGCTTCCTGGATGGAAATAACAGAATTTGGTGATGAACTGAATGGGTAGTGAAGAATAGAATTAAGAAATCCAAATTTACGTCTGTATGCTTGGCATGTTTGAATGAAGACAAGAGAAAGGGAAGAGTAGGAATTTCAGACCCGTCCCCATTTTTCCCATCAAAACTTCAACTGTTCTATAAAAGCATGAGCATTCTAGTCCCATGTTTAGGTATACAAAATATTGCCACATTGTTTTTTGTAAGTCATTTAATTTTGAGTTTTTTGTTCTCATTTTGCCTTCTTCTATAAGGCATACATCTATTAGAAAGGAAGTGAAAAAGAATTTAGTATTTTTCCCCATTTTGTTTTTGGCGACATCTCAGGTAAAAAAAATTTAATCCTAGTGAAGATTGTTCCTTTGGCTCTTATTTCCCTAATTTGATGCTGTCATTTTAGAGTCACAGATGTATGCTTCGGTATTGAGAGAGCTGGCAGCCTCTTCAATGTGATCTAGGTCCTGTGGTGCTGTTTGAAAATATTGCTGATTTAATGCTATGAGTCACACATAAGATCACACCGATGCTCTCAGAGAAATAGCCTGAAACTTCATCAGTCTCTTCATCATGAAGCCAGACCACATCTCCTGACTTGGGACTGATCTTACCTAACTCAAAAAATTCTGTAGTCTAAGGCTTGCTCTCCATCTTGGATGTCCAAGCTCCTCATAAAACACCATGGACCTGATGAAGATGCTTCTCTGGCCTATCTGCCTCACAGAGTTCCTATGGCCACTTCTCAAGAATCAGGTGCCAATCAAGCAACTCTTCCTTGAGTCATGCTTTGTTCTCAAGTGTTGGCATGCGAAGAAGGTGAAGAGAGCTATTGGATGTTCACACTCATCTGAGGACTTATTAGCTTCTTTCTAGGAGTAAAGTCAGTGTAGGAATGTGTAGCACTAAGTTACAGAGGGATATGTAATCTAATGACTTCCTTTAATTTTCTCTTCCCTCCCCAGATTACAGGCTCTCCTTTTATCTGGAGTTAGGTGAAGAGGACAGAGATCACTGTCTTCACACACATTTGCATTC
Source organism: Dipodomys ordii (assembly GCF_000151885.1). Classification (NCBI taxonomy): domain Eukaryota; kingdom Metazoa; phylum Chordata; class Mammalia; order Rodentia; family Heteromyidae; genus Dipodomys; species Dipodomys ordii. Next base: position 14,902,661 of record NW_012267236.1, read on the forward strand.
TACATCTATCCATTTTATAACCTCAAGGCTTGTAATATTTAACAGTGTGGAACTGTTCTCCTATTCTATGATTCCATTCTGACCTATTGTTCCTGTGACAAATAGTCTTCAATGGTCAGGTTGAAGAGGAGAGAGAAGATAGAAAGAGAAAAAATATGCTACTTGATGTCTTATATTACATCAAGCTACATATTTAGTGGAAATAATAGAGAAAGTATGATGAGATTCCAACTGGAGTTCAACCCAAACTCAGGAAAATCCAATTCAATTTGCTTTTCTTTAGTAAGCCTTTCTGGAAATTGTTATAGGCAGAGGATGGATTAATACAGAAAGATATCCTCTCCAACTCTGATCCCTATCGAGGCCAAAAAAAAAAAAGAGATGGAGCTGGGAATAAAGTTGAAACTCTAAGTAGCAATAAAGGACAAACATCACTCCTACAGGTGGCCAATATCCCCTAGGGATAAACTGGGCAGCACAGAAAGAAGGAATGTCCAAAAGGAAAGAAAGAAAACAGCACTAGGAAAGTGGAGCTGTAATTCTCTTGTAAAATTTAGTTGTCTTTCATTTTTTCCCATGTAACTCATGTCTCCACTGAACATCTTGTCGTGAATGGAAAGATACTTTCCAGTTAGACTTCAATGATTAAGAAGCTGGCTTCACTGTCTGAGAGCCCTAAACACGGCCATGACCAAGCACTTTAGAGCATGCTTAGAAGGCTGAGATGGTGCAACCATTCATTTTTCATTTTATTAAATTATTTACCCAGCAATTTTTTATTGTCAAGGTCATCTACAGAGGGGTTACATAAGTAAGGTAATAAGTACATTTCTTGTCAAACTTGCACATATGTTAAAGCATCTGTTACATTCCAGTCTGATATTAAGCAGAATACAGAAAGCAAACATGAACAAAAACTGCATGTACTAGCTAGATACCCACAATGAGATAAAGGAGACACTTGCAACCAGTTCTCTCCATAAAATGACACCACAGTTGATGCATGGCATGGGCCAAAACCATCTCTCGAGAGCATGGAGACTTCACAATGGAGACATGTTTTTAGGAAGCAGAAGATCAAATGTATCCTATAGAAAGAAGAACATCTGAGGGAATGGGAAAAAGAAACCTTATAAGGATCAGAGGCTAGACAGAGCATAGCATATTCAGGGAGATGACCATAGCTTGTTGTAGGGGCATTTTAGAAGACTTTGGGTAACAGATGGACATGAGTCTTGGAAGTAAGCAAAGGCTTAATTGTCAAGGAGTTTTGAAATAGAGTCCACATTGTGATGCACCAAAGGCATGCTCGCTTAAATCACTGTGCTATTTGGGATGAGAACTATGGGAAGAAACACATCAGATTCGATCTTTTCCTGTCACTCCGTGGTGGCTTGCACAAGAGTGGGACTCCACAGAAAATTGCCACCAGAAAACTGGCCCTCAACAGTTTTGTCCACTAGAAATTGAACTCCTAGAAAGGTAAGTTAGATAAACCTTTATTCCACCCCAGTACTCAGTGGTTACCAACAAAAAATAGACTAAGATAGTCTCCTTTTTAGATGTGTCATTTCCCTAGGGCTGTGACAAAACCTGTGGGAAAATAGTTTCAGGGAGGGTGAATATATTTTTAGCGCATAGTTTTATACTCTTCAGTCTATTATCCTGGGTCAGGTGTGGTAGAGCAGAGCAGCTCATGGTTTTGTGGCCCAAAAACAGAGGGAGAGGGAGAATGCCAGTACTAATAGACTTCATCCTTCTCCTTCCAGTCTGCCTACCAACCTAGTGGATGGTGCCACTCACATTCAGTATGAGTTTTCCTCCCTCAGGTATTATCTCTGAAAAGATCCCATACACAAACCAAGTGTGCTTGAGGCATCTCTCAAACCAATTGAGATGATAGCATTAGGATGAACCGATCGTGGCCCATGGTATAAAATTGGACACTTTCCTTTGTTGATAATAAAGAGCCATTGGCTGCTTTTTAAATAGGAAAAAATCACCTAACCCATCACCTTTTAGAATGATCATTCCAATGGTTATGTGTAGGCTACAAGGAATCCAGAATATGAAAAGCTATTACTTACTCTAGAGGAACTCAGCCAGTATGAGGGAGGATAGAGGGAAGGGTAGGTTCAAAAGTGATGAGAAGCTGGGTGCCTTTAATCCTAGCTATTCAGGAGGCCAAGATCTGAAGATAATGGTTCAAAGCCAGCATTGGCAAGAAAGTCCATGAGACTCTTATTTCCAATAAACCACTCAGAAAACCGGAAGTGGCATAGTGGCTCAAGTGGTAGAGCACTAGCCTGGAGCTGAAGAGCTGAGGGACAGCACCCAGGCCCAGAGTTCAAGCCCCACAAACTCCAAAAAAAAAAAAAAAAAGATGTGAGTGTAGAGCCGAGCAACTGGGTTATGTGAGTGTGGAGCTGTAGAGCTGAAGAAAAGCAAGGGAGACAAAGATGAGCTCCTGGATGAGGAATAATAGAATGCACAGGACAAGGAGGATTTCTAGGACATTAGGGAAATGAAATCTAGGTTGAGACACACCAAATTTGAGATGCCTGTGGGACTCCAAATGGAGACATCTTTTAGCTGTTTAACATATGTATCTGAGTCTCAGGAGAGAAAGATCTGGACTTATTTACATTTTGGAATCACATCCTCAAGGCTGTGAATCAGTCCTGTCCAGAACATTGATATTTATGGATTGAACATTGAAGAAGAAAAGTTGTGAAGTAGAGTCAATGAGACTCTACCCAGGAAACAAGAAAGGGAAGAGTGTCAAGAACAAGGAACGGTTGACATCAGCAAATTCTATAGCAAAAAGCTACATGGGGGCAGTTGTAAAAGAGAAGGCAAGATAATTTTCTTGGAAGAGGAGGTAGATTATGCTCCTGTGCATGGGAGAACTTTCCAGCAATCACTACATTTAATCTACAGTAGACTGTAAGCAGCTGGAACATATTAGTTAAAGCTATTAACAATAAAAGTATTTGTCTGCTAAGGGGCGTCATAGTTGCTCATTAAGTCAAGAGGTGTTTTAAAGGTGATACTTGAAATGGTTTAAAGATTCATACAAAAGAGATCTTCAACTAGTTTGAATGGAAAATATTTGGCAAGGGGTTATTAGCTTTTTGGTTTTAGTTCTGAAGTGGAAATTAATTTAGGTCAAAGAATAGTGAGAACCCAAGCCATTCCCTATTCAGTGTGTTATTTGAGGAAGCTGTAGGAACCCTTCTGTCAGAATCTCCTCATCAATAAACTCGGGTGCACTGTGTGTAGTAACTACCTTCAGGGAGAACTAATATGGTGTTTGTTAAGTGTTCAGGAACATGAAGAGATAGCTAGAATGAATCAGGACAGGCCTGGGGAAATCTAAGCCTATTTTTTCTATTTCACTAGATCCACTCAGGTAAACTACGGTCTACAGTAATAAAATGAAGGGAATAGACAGGATAGTGTCTAAGACCCCTTCTATTATCTCCAACTACTTTCAGGCTGTGATCATCATTTTTCTTTGATATAAACAGCACTCAGGTCTTGTACAGTTTCAAGGAGCATGCAGGTGGAAAGGACTTTTAAAATGCATCCCTGGGCTGGGAAGGTGGCTCAGTGGTAGAGCACTTGCCTTGCATGCTCGAGGCCCTGGGCTCCATTCCTCAGCACCACATAAGAAAAAAAGCCAGAAGTGGCGCTGTGGCTCAAGTGGTAGAGCACTAGCCTTGAGCTGAATTCCGGTCTTTGTCTTCCAGAAGAAGGAGGATTTGACTGCTTTACCCACTTTTCAGAGACTCTAGCAGGTTTTGTAGGGACTCACACACGTGACGAAAGGTGGAATGGAAATCTGAATGACTCCCAGAGCAATATTTCCTCACTCCCTTGCAGCCTTGCGACTTTATGCTGGGCATTATTATTATAATGCAACAGAACCCTTCAAAAGTGGATAGAACTTGACTCTGAGATAGAATCTCATTACAGTCTTTTATTCTGTGGCAAATGAAGGTCATTGCTCTTTTGGAAAGATCCTCAATTTTTGCATGTTAGAGGGAAATGCTACCTGACAGATTTCAACAGTGATGAAGAAGATATAAAGTGATAAAGGACCCAGGCTGGGAACTGTGTGTATAAGGAGATGCTCCATCAGTTTTCAGGCACGTAACCCAGCTGATTGCACAGTGAGGACACTGCTTTCCATTGCTGTGGGGCTCAGTTGGCCTGTGCTCTGCGCTGGTCCTCTCTTGATGTCCTGGGTAAAATACCCCTCAGAGGGACCACATTCTCCTTCACATTCAATCCAAATATTTAGTTTCAATCCTGCCTCAGCTGTGCTTTGGCAAGAAGTGCTTGGAAGGAGGAGATGGCTCGGAGGGGCCCTCCTTTGAAGCTGTGGGTGTCCTACAGTGATGTGGGGCCTGGGCCAAACATGTTTAGCTTTGAGGCCAGCAGTAAGTTTGAGACATTCTGGGACTTGCTGACTTCAGCTGAGTGGGCCAAGGACACAGCTATGGGTTGTCAGGGAAACGAGTGTCCTTGGGGGCCAAGATGCAGGTGCTGTCTCCGCCAGCGCTGGAACAGCCCTGCCTGGAGCTTCTGTGTACAGGACACTTCCACCCTGAAGATGCTAAGTGAGATCTTAAAATGCAGTTAAGGTCAAGAGAGAATGGAGCTATTATTATTGAGCTCTGTGGGGGGAACTTTTGGGTTCTCACTCACAATCGAGCTCATTAAACTGCTTAGGGAATTTTTTTTTATCCTGGAAACCATCGATTCTGGGGGATGTTATTTTCAAGGACTTAACATAGTCACCACGATGAGGTTACTTTGCTCTTCTCTATCTGAATCATCCAGTGAAGGAGGGAGTTAGCAAGCAGACATCACCACCAACCTGGCCATGAGGAGAAAGGTGTGCTATTTCACAGAGAAGGGGGTCATTACATGATGTGCAAGGCTGGTCTTGGTACAGCTACACCCAACACTAGCTGCATGTACAAAGACCAGAGGTTCAGATCTCTGAAAGGATCTAGAGTCCCATCTAGATCAAGTCCTATCTAGAAATGGAAAACTAGAAACCAACAAAGGAGAAAGACTAGACTGAAGGGGGGCACCAGTGACATGATTAGTTTCCATTATCTTGAAATTCAATTACAATAAAAGAGCTAGAGTGAGTCCTACCTTTCTCTAGTAGTGTGCCTGAGGAGCTGTGGTCAGCTAGAACCTTGGAAAAGCCATGCCTGAATGGCGGATCTCAATTTGAGAAGCCGGAGGGATGTGTGGTATAGGGTTGAAGGAAAAAATTGCAAATATCCACCAAAAGTCCTGTTTCTGGGACAGTACACCTATTTCCCACAGCCTCTTCCTTCTCTGGGAAAATTTTCTATTCTGTAGGACTCATCAAAGATGCTGTATATTCCCCTGTATATTTCCCCCTCCCCCATCTTTATATTTCAGCCAATGATCTGATGATACTGAATTGTAAAAGCACCATGTTTCATGGCATTCAACTGGGACCTTGTGGCAAATCACTGCAAACTTCATTATGTGATCCAGTTATGAGCACAGCCGTATTTAATGTCTCTGTTTTGTCCAATCCTGGTCTTCTCATTTCTTTTTTCTTAAAACACACATGAATACCAACTTCATTTCCCACTTCTAAATTTCATCTTAGAATTACATCAGTCAAACGCATAACTATCATGTTGGACATAAGGTGAGGTCTTCTGTATGTGTTACTCCACACAATAGTTTGCTAAAATGGATAATCCAGCATTTCCATTTGTCTTTATTTGGATGTGGAAGAAAATAAAGCTTGGAGACATTTGCACAATTTATAGTCATTTCTGAGCCCATGAGTCCTCCAGTAAGCCCAAAGCCCATCATTTCACTCTCATTCAATTTTGCTTTGGTAGTGGTAGATCCTGTTCCTGGAGGAATGGCAGGGATAAGAACATGGAGAGGCTCCAGAAAGGCAAAACATGGTCTGAAAAATCTGTTGTACTATGAATTAATATGACATCTAAATCAGGTGATAACTGAATCCCTGAGAGTATCCAGACCATTCCATTTTCCAAGGCTTGGGAAAAAACCAGAGGTGGAACAAGAGAGATTTCTATGAATAACTAGATACATCATCCAAACCAACCTCCTGCAGATCAAGAGGAAGACACTATAAAGACTTTATAAAGAAGGACTCAATTAAGCCCTGGTGGATTGAACTGACAGCCTTGAGACTGAGTCTAGACCAAACCAGCCAGTTCTTACAAATGAAAGGCCTGAATGATGAGTTTTGGATAGAAATCAGAGAAAACACACACGTACATACATAAACACTCAGTGAGAAAGGGGGTGAGGGAGAAAGAGGGGAGGGAGAAATGAAGGAGGGAGGGAGAGAAAGTGTGTGTGTGTGTGTGTGTGTGTGTGTAAGAGAGAGAGAGAGAGAGAGAGAGAGAGAGAGAGAGAAAGAGAGAGAGAGAGAGACTGTCTGCCTTTGCTGCAAGAAGGCAGGTAAGTAGCTAAGTACCAAGTTATCTTCCAACTGGTCTTGAAGAGCCAACATTACTCAGCAGATCAAATGCTAATGATGATGGCATTGATGATAACAGGATAATAATTGTTCATATATGCCAGATATTGATATATGAAGCTCACTCAGTTTTCAAAACAGAGAAGTAGGTATTGCCAGCATTCTCTTTTAGCAATATGTCTAACTGAGGCAAATAAGTGAAGCATTATGTTCTCTTGTGAATGCACATGAGTTTTCCAGAGGCTACATGATCCATGAAGTCACTATAGATTTAAAGAAAGCAGTGAAAAATCTATATTCTAGAAAGCCAAGCATCAAGAAATTCATTTCATCTTCTTAAATGATTAAACATTATAGTTACCTTATAAAAATGGTTTATGGCAACATATGAGTTTACTATTTTTAAAAAGATTAAGTTTAGGAATGCTTCCTCATTTTAGCTTCTAAATATGTTTATTATTGACAGATAGGATCTACATAGAAGCAACTTTAAAATATTACATTGTTACATAGTTTAATAATTTATTAATTGCTACTTAGTTTTCTTGTTATTGGTCCTTCAGGGAAAACATTCGTTTTTTCCCCTTTAGAGATGCCCTATAACCAAAGTAGCTAAATATCTTTTGAATGAATTGAGAAAAGTTGGTACTTTGATATTGAGCATTCTACCATCTACAGCTGGGCCAGAAAGGGAGGGGAAAATGTGTAAGTTGTAGGATGAGACAAATAAAAATCTCCTTTAGGTACAAGTATGATCTTGGCTATTCTGTAAGGATAAGATGCAGATAAAGGTGACAACATGTTAACAATATTCTTGTTCTTATTGATCTATTTCAGTATTGGTTGTAAGGGGATAAAATATAGTTCACGCCATCCCCCATTTCCTTATTGGGAATCACCAGAATTTAGGGGAAGAGAAGTGAATGGAAAAGTGAGAGGGAAGGAAAGGGGAAGAGAGAAAGGGAGGAAGAGAAAGAATGAGGGAAAGAGATTGAGGGAAAGGAGAGAGGGAATGAGGGATAAGAAGGTGGAATTGGTTTCTTTGTTTGGCTAATCAGATATGAAAGTGGCACTTACGACACTATTTCTTTTTTTTTTTGGGTCCAGTTGTGGGGCCTGAACTCTGGGCCTGAGCGCTGTCCCTCAGCTCTTCAGCTCAAGGCTAGCACTCTACCACTTGAGCCACAGCGCCACTTCCGGCTTTTTTACTTTTTGCTTATGTGATGCTGAGGAATTGAACCCAGGGCCTTAAGCATGCAAGGCAAGCGCTCTACCACTGAGCCACCTTCCCAGCCCACGACACTATTTCTTAACTATTCTATCCATGAGCATGACTAGATGCAGGGAAAATCCATCTTCCCCATAAAGATTTCCCTCTTTTAAGGAGCTGTGATTTTGGATGGGTGAAATGTTTCTAAGAAAAATGGCCTTGTGTGCAAAAGCATCAACTGTAATGCTGGAATCAGAATTTTACTATTACAAGTTCAGAAACAGACATTTCTTCACCTGTGCTTTTTGGTTTGTCCCTCTCAATATGGTAGATGGTATTTTTGACATTCCTGTATTGTATCAAAGTCCCTATGTGTTTGGGCTCCTTTTCTCTAAAACAGTTTTACTCCTGCTTACTTTTAAGTAGCAAGAATTTAAAGAAAAAATATGTAGATTTATATATATAATACAATATATAAGCATATAAATATATTCCATATATATTAATGTGTGGATTAATATATATCCACATCCCAGAGCCACCTTTAAATGCATTTTTCCCAAGGCATATCAAAATACCCTTGGAATTTGTTGTGAAAATTTGACCACATCCTAGTCAGCATGAGGTTAAAATTAACAGTCACATGTGTTTCAAGGATCTCAATTTGCAAAATATTAATAGAGTTCATGGGCAGTTAACGGTAATAAAGGAGGAAATGAAGTTTATAGAGAAAGTCCCCGAGGATTACAGCCTTCCCTACCCTGAACTTGACGTGAGGTGACAGAGGCATAAAAGAAACAGAAGAAAATCTCAAGGTCAACCAAATGGCTCTTATCTTTCTTCCTGGGAGAGCTTGATGCCTTAGGGGACCTTTGCCCAGCCCTGGCTTCTTTTTGCTATTCAGTGCTTCTGGTTCCGTGGTGTGGCATAAGTAGGAAACTGCAGCAAGATGGCTGCTCAGTGATCAGAAATGACCTACCTCATCTCTTTATCATTTCTTTGTTAATGTGATCTTTGCTGGGCTTGGAGCTTTAGATCTGCCATTGAACTACTTAGGTTTAAAGCAAAGGAAGACTTAAGAGCTGTGGAAGTCCTCCTGAGTGTGGGAGACATGGATTTTCCAATACCTACTCTGAGTTTTGTGTGATCTTGAGGAAATGACACTTCCCTTCTAGACCTCTGCATACTCATGGGACAGTAATGGGTGGGGTGATTCGTTGAATTGCTTCCTGCTCTTTAGTCTATATATTAATGTCAATTATCCAAGAGCTTTATAGGAACCTCCATTAAATCATGATTACTTAATACAAGATAGTAAATAGAATAATCAGGGAAAGTCACTGAAGGCTAAAATGATCAGAAAGGCAGGATTTCATTCTAAGCAGAAGTAGAGTGACTTGATGGGAGAGGGAATTTAGAGAGAGGTGAGGGAGGGAGGGAGAGAAGGCTTTGAACAAAGACTGACCGACTGAAATGTGGTGCTCCAAGGCTTGATTTGAGTCATCAGCAGAGCAAAACAGTAGAAACAAACTGAAGATAGAAACCCAAGAGAACCACAACCGCTTTCCCATCACTTCAGGAGGAAATGGAAGAGTTTTCCAGGGCTGTCTATGAAACCAATTCAAGTACAGTCTCTCAATCAGCATACGGAGAAGTTTTGGACTCCATATTGACATCTGTGGTTGACTCAGACCCTTTCTGATGAGAACCCTGCCCGTTTCCTCAGCCAAGCTCACGCTTGACTTTTTCATCCCCTTTGGTGTGTCTTCAAGCTATTTCCTTGTCACATTCTCTCCATCACCGACCTTTGTGACTCTCACTTGCTCCTTGCATGACTGGGAATACTTTCCTGTTAGGAGGGCCTCTCTGAAAAATATCTGACATGACTTTCCAGGGTACTGACATAGGAAATATCTCACCCTCTTCTGATTCTTAGAAGCCATGCTCTAAGCTTGCTGGAGGCTTATGTACACTAAATAATCCTGTTCATGATATTAGTGATCAGAGAGTTGAGCTACTTCAATCTTCTGATTGGTGGAACTGAGACTATCACTGGTATCATCCATTGACTGGGTTGATGACTAGGTATTCTCTTTGGATTCTAATCATGTTTGCTGTAGTAAGGTCAGAAACTTAGTACTCCTAGGATAAGCCGGCTGACATCTCTCCTCCACTTGACCATGCCCATTGGGCTGAGATCTGCCCTTGTGTTTTTCTTAGTCACAAAACCCCACAGTTTTTCCACTATCCCAGGTCCCTCAGGATCATCCTCTATCCAGAAACCAGCTAATTTACCTGAGGTGTCGATATTCTGTCCTGTGGCCACCAGAGTCTGAATTCTTTGTCTGACCTGCACCTAGTATGACTTGCAAATAGCTGTGCCTTCAGAGCTAGCTAGTTCTTTATGGCTACAGAAGTTTACCATTTTCTGAGTCCTATTTGTGTTACATGCTTCTCTCTACCAAAAATTCATGATACCCTTCTCTTTCTTAAGCTTGCTTTCCAGCACTTGGCATGCATGAAGTTTGGATAATAATGGTCCCCAAAGAAATATCAGAAAGTGTTTTGTTAACAGCATTTTGTAATAAGGATACAGGTTGACCCACTGTAACAATGAGAGATGTACAAGACACTACGTTGAAAATGAACTTTACAACTTGGGGAGGGAGGAGGGAGTAGTTGGGGAGGTGGGGAGGTAAGGGATGGTAGGGGAAAAACAAAGGAGGAGGTACCAATGCTTGATAGGAAATGAACTCATTACCTTACTCATAGTAACTGTAACCCGTCTATATAATATCTTCACAATAAAAATATATATTAAAAAAGAAAATGTTTGCTATCATGAAGACATTAAAAAACATTGTCATTAAAGATCTCCTGCAGAACAAATATTCTGGTACTCACTCGTTTTATTTATGGGAATTATTTGATAACGACTTGATAACATTTTCTTAGGCTTCTAATCAGTTGCATTGGATCTCCAGAACACTGAGCATTTGAGGGGGGAGAAATGCAAAGTTAGTTTGTTCTTTTATTTTCTTGTTTTAACGGAAGTCAGCATTTGCACAAAAGTTGTAATCTTTTGAGATGTACACACTTTGTGCCTTAATTTCTCTTTTCTCAGTTCCTGGCCAGAAGCAATTTATTTTCTAAAGAGAACAAAAATGCATCTGAAGCACTGGAGGTGCCGGCACGGCTCTCCTCCCTCTCACAGATTTCATTGTGTGCAGTTCAAGATGAGGGGCCACTCAATAGAAGCACATCCACCCCGAGTGGAATCTGTCATGGGTCCTTGCCAGCTCATTGTGAGCCCCTGTGAGCTTGTGGGTAGACCTTCAGTACCTAGAGGTTTACTGCATGGCAGAGATGTTCATCTCCATCACAGGCATGAGTCTAGCACCATGCTGCACTAAGCTGACTCCACAGTCTTCCTCTTACGGAACAGGTCAGTACAGAGTTCATAGATGCCCATGGGAGGCTGTGAGCTGGGGCCATAGCTTTTGGAGTTTCCTGTTTACTACTCCACTCAAGACATGCTCCGCATTTGTTTCTCCAGGGAGCTTGTGCAATTGGTTTCCAAGCGTGCTTCAATGTCCACACGCTAACAGATGGAGTCTTACCCTTCCGGTCTACTGCCCTAATAAAGGCAAGGTTCTTACCTTTCCCCCTTCATTTAGAGTCAATGACAAAGGGCATCCATGAGAGCTGATTCACGGATTCATCAGCTCAGATCTGTTCTCTGGCATAAGTGACAGTGTAGGTAAGATTCCTTCAAATTCTAATCTCTGAGTCCATTCTCCCTGGCTTTTCTGTGGATTCTTTTCATCAGTTCCACAGGTGCACTAGCCCTGAAGTTGTGAAGAAAGCCAGCTTGGGAGTGTCTAGGGGTTTTTTGCACACCACACAGGTTCAGAAGAGATGCTGGCTGCACTGGGAAGCATTTTCAGAAGGAAGAGGAACATGCTCTCTCTCATTTGGACCAGAGAGATCTCCTAGCTTAAACCAGAAGATCACAACCATAGAGTCTTTGGAATGGTGAGATAGAGAAGAAATCACATTGGCACATTTGAGTTGTCATCTTTATTCAATCACAGCCCTAGGACCATGAGACAATTTACTTAGTATCTTTTAGCCCTGATACCTTCACTAATTAAATAGTGGTAATGATATGTAGACCTCAAAGAGTCACTGTGAGAATGAAACATAGCCATGCTTATAACTTATCCAAACAAGTTGGTACATACTAAGTGCTCAATATGTAAAATCTATTTGCTACAACACAAGAAACAAAAAAGAATTAAGGCAGAGAGTTGGAATTACTTTATCATTCTGTGGGCCTAATAAGAGTCCAATGTGGATTCCAGAGTCAGGGTCTAGTTAATTGCAAGAAAACTGTAAAAGAAGTCATTTCTTACAAGCTTCAGTAGAGCTGTGAGAAATCACTACTTACAGACAAGAACAAAAGGCTGAATTCAGGTCCTGTTTGCCTTTCAGACAAGTAGATTCTTCCTACTTCGTCTCCTCACCAAGTATGTGTGCATATGCACATATGAACACAGACACGTGTGTACATGCACTTGGATATACACACAAACCCCCACACACATGCGTGTGCACCCCCCCCACAGCTCTTCCTGTCACTGGAGTCATCTGTGACCATCCTGCCACTGTTTTTAAGTGCCTGTGCTCTGTCAATAAGGAAGAAACTGATGTTTCAAGCTTGTTGAATTCTAACTCATCAAAACAGCTCAGATTACCCCCTGTGCTATTTTACAAGCCATTTTAGGCATTTTTTTGTGGGGCTAGAAGTCATGTTTCACTAGTAATAACTAAGAACAAACCCCAGAAGACTGAAGCTCAATTTCAAGCTTAGAACCCAGGAGGTCAGTGTGGGTCCGATCAAGGAAAATCACAAACTCTCTTTCCTCAGCAAACCAAACATACTCTGAGAGAAAGAGAGGAGGCGAAAAGTCAACCACAGCAGTTTCTAATTTTTTTCCACTTGACTTTTCTTAATTAGTGTTGACTAGCCTAACGAAGCAATTAAGGGGCTTATTTGCTTTTTAAAATCACATGTGAAATTTAAGAAACCTTGAAATAGAAGAAATATTTGTCCCCAAGATCTTACCCCACAAGGGATATCATTTTGACTGTTCTCCAACCAATCCTGCTCTCCACATGAGGCCCAAGCAAAACAGAAAGGGCAGTAGCCAGCCTGGCTCCTGGAAATCACTGCTAGGAGCTGCTTAGATGTATTGGACTAAGACTTCCTTTGAAACAAAGAATTAAGTTTTAGTAAAGCTAATAATACCTAGCACTTACTAATGACAATATTTCTGTTATCTATTGTGATGCACACTTTTAACACCATACTTCAATGTATCTTCTCCCCTCCCCCTTTTATTTTAAATAAGAGTAAGGAACTAGAGATTCAGAAAAAAATTGGTATGTCCAGATACACCCCTGACAGGACCTGGACTGAGACTTCTTATAAGACACATGGTCCTCCTACCTGCTAGGTTGATATCTAGTGTGTGAGAATTCTTTTCTTCTTAAGTTTCAGCGAGGATTTACATAATATGTCAGGATACAGCGGAGAGGAATAGAAAGGAAAGCAACATTTCCTGCTCCCCATGCAGAATATGGGTATTTAATACTCTCGAAGTGTCAAAATTATTGCTCGTAGGAAGTGTAGCTTAAGTGCACTGAAAATTATTAAATAAGTAGATTTATTTACACATGCTTACTTTGTTTAGTATGTAAGTAGCATCTATAAATAGTCTTTTTAAGATTAGGCATTTTTTATAATATAATCTATTGGATAGTAGATATATGACAAGCTAATATGCTTTATAGTATGTGCAATATACTAAATATTATAATTATTTATATCACTGTGTCTTAAATTCCCCACAAAAATTAAATGATAAGTCATATAGTGATATATTTTATACCAAACAAATGATTAACTAATCTCTATAAGTGTAATATATAATATATAAACAAAATAGATGCATGACATTTACATAATATGTAATCCTAATATATAATAAAACCATAATATAACACATGAAATATCACATGATATATCACATAACATTTAAGATTTCTGTTATTTAATAAAGTACATATTACATAAAATATAGCACATAATTATATGCTAAATAATTCCATATAGTTTTTTATATAATAATTTGATAGTCATTAATAATTTGATTATTTATTTCAATATACTTTTAAAACAGTATTCTATGTCATAAAACAATGATGATATGTCATAGGATAATTAGATTTGATTACTAGATACTAAAATTATGAAGTAGGTCATAAATTAGGTTACTCAGAGTCTAAAATATAGTATCAGCCATGGCAATTAGCATCATCACCTACACGTTATCTACCACTAACTCTCAACCTCAACAAGTGGGTAAAGTCAATTCGTTTTTGGCAAAGATAAATTCTTTGTTCTCCCTCTACTCAAACAACTGAGTTTCACTGTCTACTTTGAAGTCATCAGGTCTTTCTATTTTGGGTTCTATCAAGTTGATAGATAAGAAGAAGTGAGTAAACAATATATAAGAAAAGAAAACTGTAAACAATATATAAGTAAACAATATATAAGAGAAGAAAACTGTACCCCTAAAATATGGTCTGGTACTTGCTCAGCTTGCTGGTTCAGGGTTGGTGCTTTATCCCTTGAGCCACCCCTACAATCTGGATTTTGGCTGGATATTTTGGAGATGAGGTATCATGGCTTTTTCTTTCCAGGCTGGATTTGAACTAAAAATTCTTTTGATCTCAGCCTCTTGAGTGGCTACGATTACAGGCCTGAGCCATTGGTGCCCAGCTAGGGAATTGTGTCTTAAAGCTTGTCTCGTCTATTTAGTAGAGGACAGAGTAGAACATGCTAAGTTTTCATTTATGTATTCAGGAAGGCAAAAGAACCCAGGCATGCAGCCAATTCACCCACCCTTCGCTCTCCTTATTCAATGCAATGCTTCCCAGGGTGCCAGGCAACAGTAATCAGAGTGGCAGCCCATGTCATGTGTCCTGTTGTAGCCACAAACAGGCCAAGTACCAAGGACCCTTCCTTAGGACACATTTGTGACCAGAAACCATATGATGAGGGCATTCCCTTAGACTTGGTCTATTTTCCTTTGTGCCTGAAGGATTGCAGGGTGCATACTTGGCACCACAAGGACTGCCAACAGTAAGACAAATTGGGATGACATCCCAGGGGGCACTGAATCACCAGTGCCAACAATGAGAAAAAACACGCGAGTCCATGGAGATGTCTTAACTATTTACCAAATAGGGAGAATTGTTTACTTTCGGCATATCTCCTGAAGAGTCCATTTATGAGCTCCATTTACCACTTCAAACGGGCAAGTTGGCAGAGGCATGGCAGTGAAGATAAGATGAGGACTAATGAATGTTCTTGTAATGTATTTCAACACCCAGATCCACAACCACCTATATGTGTTTCTTAACCACTGACACTTATTTGAAAATACAAACATGCTTTTAAGTATTTTTAAATACAGCTAATAGTTTTATCTTGTTTCTTGGCACTATTTCCTCTCCATGATAGAGTTATAAATAGGGTATTCCATTTGGCAAGAATCTTTTCCATGGCACGGGAGAGATGGTTCTTGTTACCCTAACAAAACAGCACATAGCTGGCATATTTCTGTTCAAACTTCCCTAACATTTACACTGTCATCTGCATATTTTTCATTTGACTTCACTCTGAAAATTGCCTGTTCTTCTGATACATACCAGAGACTTGGCTACTTTGACATTTGGAGAGAGGGAGGGAAGGAGAGAGGGAGAAAGGGAGAGAGGGAGGGAAGGGGAGAGGGAGGGAGAGAAGCATTCTCATTTCTGATATCAAGCATTTAATACTCTCATTTGTAAGAATGTTTTAAAGTGACTTCCTTTAAAGTCAATTTCCTGCATAAAGATATATGTGTAGAAAAGTACACTGATTCTATATAATGGCTGTGTGTGAATGTGAGTACACGCACATGTGTACAAGAAAATCGAAATATGAACTATAAGACACAAGTAATTAAGTTAGACTTGAAGCTATAGTTTTTAAAACTCGAAATTATGTCATGAACTTCAAAGAATTATTAGAGATAAACGAGATGAGTTAAAGTTTTAGAAAATAATATCTCTGGAAGTTCACGGATTTTCCTTGTTATGAAACAAAGACAGCACAGGAATACGTGAATCCACAAGTCTTCTACTATGAAAATATAGGAGTCCTGAGCCGGTCTTCACTTTCCTTTCATACTTGAGAAAAAAAAAAAGCTAGGAGCAATTATTTTGGCAATAGCTAATGGCAAACAATTCTCCAAAATGAGACTTTCTAGGGAGGTAAAACACAGGTAAACATTTTCCTGGAGGGCTTAATAAACCCATTGCTTTTCATCCTAGGCAGTTAGCCACGGTTTCATCGAAACAACTGTCAAGCAAAAGCTCAGTTGTTGTTTTTTTTATCCCCTGAAACTATATGTTTGATCATATCTTTGGATAGTGGAATAAAGGCCATGTCATTGGGTAAACCCAGCCTATAAGCACTGCATGGCCATGTGGTGCCCTTCCATCCTCTGACTCTTTCTCTGTGGGATTTGCCAACCTGAAAATCATTCAAGACTTATTTGAAGAGGCGACCCACTGATGGGCACCTTTTGGCTACAAAAATATTCATGGTTGGATTGGTGGTATTCAGGGTGGATGTCAGGTCGCTGTTGAGACTATTGCTTTATTCTTTTTGTTTTATTTCAAAGTATTATAGGAAAAATGCACACCAAGTTTAGCACTAACTTTTTTTCCTGTGGTTTTGATAGTTTGATCTTGTCTCTTTAAGGGTAAAGAATAATTCAAGAATCTAATGAATCAGACATAAGATTGTGATTGCTTTTTTAATTATATTTATTAGTATCTATTAGTCACACAAGGGCATTTCATTCTGATAGGCACATGTCTGCATATAATATACCTTAGATCAGACTCACCTCCTTAGCACCCCTCCCATGCTTATTACTAACTTCCTCCAAAAACCAGTCTCAACAGACTTCTGTGCTCCAGTTTCATTTTATGTACATAAAGCATTTCACCTTTTCTGTTCACATTTTCCTCTCCCACTAGTACCCAGGCCCCACACAGGACCTATGTCATAGTCCTGACCCATATTTTGTAAGTGTGTTAATTGTTCAAAGAGGTTTCACCACAGTATTCCACACGTGCACATACTGTATGTTAGTCACATTGACCCACTTGCTGTGGTCACGTTCACCATTCCCGGCTACCCCATGTTATTCAACAGCTTTCAGTGGGTTTTCTTTGCAATCTTCATATGCTGATGCAATGTAGAACAGAATTTCTTATGCATTCATGATACAGATGTGCTTCATGAACTCTCTTAGAATTTCTTTAAGTTCCCAGTTGTTTAGGATTGAAAAAGATTTGCTTAGGGGTTAAACCAACACACATACACACACACACACACACACACACACACATTTACTCACATATAGAAAGAACCAATGCATTTTTAAGGCTTGCCTTGTTACATGTGCTATATTTAAATTATTTTAACTATGCTATAGTAACAGGATTATGATTGGATTTGGTAACAAAATATCACAATTATGTACGGCACAATGCTAGGTCCTAGATATAAATTATGAGATGAAAGCACAGACATCATTTTGATATTGAAAGAGTTCATAAATTTATTTGGGACAAAAATTTGCTCTGAGTGTAAAAAGTTGTCTTTTGAGGTCTGTGGTTCATAATTTTGGCAATCCCAACATCGATACAGTTTTAAATCTCAACTTCAAAAAAACTTTAACATCTTATTTTCCCTTGACCTCTTCAAACTTTCATATTTGATCTTTCTCATGCAACTAACAAGTTGCTGTTTTCTCCAGGCTGATCTAGAATTCTATGGTAGTTTCCTGGTACCATTCAAAATGTTCAATACTGGCTATGTCCAAAATGGAAGTTCCTAGGTACATGTGGCCTTTAATTAAAATTAAAAAATTAAATTTCAATTGCTTTCAAACCCAACCACAGCCACATAGCCACATCCTATTACATCAGGGTAACGTGTATTTCCACACCATCTGAGAAAGTTTTCCTGAACGTCTGCTCTGGAATAGGAATAGCTTGTTTGTTAAGCCCCGTTGTCCGAATCAGGTAAGCAGTCGTCCAATAATTCAGTATTCATTTTTCTTTGTACGTACTTGGAACTTATTGATTGTATCTCTTCAGTGTTCAAAGCTCTTTTTAATCTTGCTGTTATTCTAGCTTTACACTCTTTTCTTTTTTTCCTAAAAAGTGTTCTCACTCCCCAGGAATTTTAGACTAGAGCTTGTACTGCAGTTGAACCTCACTCATTTCTCTACTTAAGTGTGCTTCTTCCTGTAGTCTGCTGGGCATCTTTAAAAATATTAACAGGGGTTAGAAAAATACACAGGTGGTCTGGACGCTGGTGGTTCTCACCTGTGATCTTAGCTCCTCAGGAGAATGAGATCTGAGGATCATGGTTCAAAGCCAGCCTGGGGACGGGCTGTGAAACCCTTATCTCCAATTAACCACCAGAAAACCTGGAAGAAGCGTTGTGGCTCAAAACGCTCAAGCATTAGACTTGAGTGAAAAAGCTTAGGAACAACACCCAGGCCCTGAGTTCAAGCCCCACAACTGACAAAAAAAACCCACAAGTGGTGGGAATAAAATTTCCCTCGGAAAGTTATATGAAAGACAGAAACAGGGAATAACATAATCTAAGAACAAGTACAGAATACACTCACCTATGCAGGAAAAAAATAAGATAGGTCTACATGTTAGACCTAAACCTAAATACATTACTCATACTAAACCTCATTATTTTATTTATGAAATAAGAATCATAATGCTTATAACATAAGTTCTTGTAAATTATTCTTGAGGACATAATATATATTATAGACAATATAACATATTATAGATTATGGATGTGTGTCTCTGCATGTGCACACATGTATATATATGCATATATGTACATATATATGTGCATACATCTCTCCTCTTAAAACAAATGGAGAGATACTTCATAGAAACATGATGGGTGATGCTTAGCTGGCTTCCGGAACAGAAGGGTATGGAATGGGAAGAATGCGTGGTCCCTGGCCCCTCACAAACCCCTCTCTTCTGAAAAAGCCCTGCTGACTGATAAAGTTCCAGTAGGCTCCTGTGAGTTATCCACAGGGTTCTCTTTTTATCTCAGTGCAGTATTTATGCATCTATAAGTCTTTATAATATTCATTCTGCTCTCCTTGGGACAGTTATGGTTGTTGAATGTTTACTTTTCAGGCATTCCTTCTCCCTTTGAAGAAATCCACAAGAGAAAGACCAAAAGGCTGACAAGTTTTCAAAGCCATGATTTACTTGGAGGAATTATTTCTAACAAGCAAGTGGACAACATCCGAGTTCATAATCAAATAATATTTCTAAAGCACCCTCTAGTGTCTGGCCCTAAGCCAGATGAGTCTAGATGAGTCAGTGCCTGGAGAAGCTACAAACGTTTACAAAGTAAAATGGACTCAGGTCAGCTTCTGAAGTCTACATTATTTAGGATACTTGGGATCTGTCTTCCTAAACCAATTTTAAAAGTGGATTGTTTTTAGAAAATAATGTATTATAGTTAGACACACTAATGCTATTAAATACAGTTCAAGACTCACTTGGAAATAGATATTAAGACTAACAAGAGGAAGACAAAGCATAACACTAGGAATGAGAAGAACTTAAAACAGAAGTAAATTCTCAGGAGAGAAAAATCTGCACACTGTAGGTGAAAAAGAATGTGAAAAGTAAGAATGGTTAGTGTGGGTTAATTGTCATCTAACAGAAATGACAGATCCACCTGCCCAGTCAGGCTATGAAAAGAATGTGGCAGGATCACAAAGCTCATGGTCAAGAATGATTTTGCCATTGATTCGGCTATGTGGCTTCAATCATGCCACATAAAATTGATGATCCATAGCTTTTTCATGTGTAAAGTAATAATAATTCATTTATTTTCTTCTGAAGAAAATTAGATAAGACCTATGAATTATTTGCAAGCACAGTACTGTCCCTCTAGAATCTTGTTTCCAGTTGTGTGAATACTTTTGGCACTCATTAATATCATAATGTGCAACTAATAAAATTATAACATGCACTCAAAATATAACTCTGACATGTCTCTTATCCCTTATTATTCCCACACCTTAGAGGGCAGTGTGTGTGTGTGTGTGTATGTGTGTGTGTGTGTGTGTAGGTGTGCGCACGTGCCCACATGTGCGTGCATGTGTGCCAAGGTTTGTAATCAGGGATTCATGCTCTCATTTGATTTTACTTTTGTTCAAGCTGTCATACTACCCCTTGGGCCATCTCCATTTCTGGCTTTTTGCTCATTGGACATAAGAGTCTCTCTGATGTCTGCCCAGGCTGGCTTCAAACTGAGATCCTCAGAGTTCAGCCGCTTGAGTAGCTAGGATTACAGGCAGAGGCACTGACACCTGGCGAAGAGGTCATATTTTATATGATGAAAGTGAAGGAAGAGAGTTAACTCTTGCATAGGTAGTTGAATTTGAAGTTTAATGCTAACTCGGCTATTCACTCATTTAATTCTGGCTCCTAAATCCACTGCATCTTATTTAGTAACTGGGACTTAATCAGTAAGTTCGAATGGGGGCTTTAATCACTTAAAAGAGAACTTTGTAGGCAGAGACTAAAGGAGAACTGAGCCATTGAAATAAAAAGTTACCATAAATATGATTTTTCAACATGGGAGAACTTTTTCTTTCCCAAGCGAATATTTCCAAGTTTGACTCACAGTGTTATTTATGACAATATGGAATCTCACTCCTGTGGCTGAGGTCAAGGGAAATGGGCACACAGGTGTCTGCCTATTTGCACAATCATTAAAAAGTGTTGTAAAATGAGCTTCAACCTTTTAAGTTACTGTCTTTTTCCTTTATCATAATAATCTCTTCAATTTTACAAGGTCTATATTATTTTTAGGTAAGAAAACACGATGGAGTTCATGTTTTATTGTCCCTTACTGTTATATAAATTATATTTGGCCAAAACAAATCTGACTCCTACTGTGTGAACTGGGAACCCAAAATGTTGATTTTCCTCAAGTTATAAACAATGTGAAGATATGTTATACTAGGTCACAATTCTCCAGAGCAGAGCAAAATATAGAACTCAGTTTTAATAACAAAAGTGCATATATCATTCGAGTTTCCTGCTCCGCACAGAATGGATTATATTACTTTGCCCAGCAAGAGACATCACTTGTGTTGACCACAATTTCTAAAATACCATTTGATTGAATGGAAAACATTTTAAACATTTCTTAATTTTGTTTTTAATCGTTGTAATGGTTCAATGCTTGTGGAAGTTGTACTTTGTCTTTGCTAGGAAATATTGTATTTCCTCTGAGGTTGAATGTTGTAAGTTTTGTAAACACCAAGCTCTAGAGGACAATTACTATTATGATCATTTTTGACTATTGTATAAATCTTTACACTTTCAGCATCTTGAAAACAGTTGCCAAGCCTTCGTAGCACCAATGAAATCTATGTATTTGCATATTATATCGACTTCAAATGGATCAGAAATTATTTATTTATAGGCTTCTCTCTCTCCAAAACAGATTTATACCTCAAGACAGGAACCAGGATACATGATCTTTGTCCTTTGTCCAATGCCTTACACAGAGGTAGAGCTTTAAAAATGTCAAATGAATGAATAAATGTGAAAATAAAAACACTACTAAGTAATCAGTTCACTCATATGTCAATTCTTTTTCTGTAAGCTTTAATAAGTATGCAACACGTGCACATATTGTAGGATACAGAGATTATTTTGATACCCACACACAACATTCAATGATCAGTCAGGCTAACTAGAATATCCATTTTCTCAAGTATTTATCATTTCTTTGTGTTGAGAATATTCAGTATCTTTTCTTATGACTAAAAATAGAAAATAAATTAAAGTCAACTGTGTTGTACAACATTGGATTTCATTCTTCCTATCTAATTGTATTTCTGTACAATAACCAAATCTTTTCTTTATTTGTCTTGGTACAGGGATTTAAACTCAGGACTTCATACTTGCTCTGCTTGCTTGCATGATTGGTACTGTACCAATTGCGCAATACCTCCAACCATGATGTTTTGCTGGTTCTTTTGGAGATAAAGTCTTGTGAACTTTTCTGCCTGTGGTTGCTTAAATGATATTTTCCCAGCCCCAGACTTCTGAGTAGTTAGGATTAGGTATTAGTCTCTACCAAGTGGTCCATTGAGACCAATTTATTTAGCTTCCATACATAGGACAACTGTACTTGTGTATCTGGTTTATTTTGCCTAGCATTAGTCTTCCATGGTGATCTGTGTCTCACAAATGACAGTAGATTATTTCATTTTTTTACACCTGAATAATATTCTATTATGTTTATGTGCATTTACTTTATCCATTTATATGCTGGTGGACACCATGGTTGTTTCTATTTCTTGGTTACTATAAACATTATGGCAATAAACATGCTAATGAGATGTCTTTTTTACTGGTTTAATTCCTTTGGATATATGCCCAGTAGTGAGATTCCTAGATCATATGGTAGTTCTATTTTTAATTCCTTGAGGAAATGCTGTATTGTTTTCCATAAGGGCTGCACCGATTCACATTTTCACTAACAATGTATGAGTTCATTTTCACATTCTGGCAGCATTTGCTTTTTTTTCTTGTCATTTTGAAAATAGCTATTCTAACTGGGTTGAGATGGTATTTCATTGTGGTTTTGTAATATGTTTCCCGGGTGCTGAGTGATTCTGAGAATTTTTTAGTCCAGTTAGCCATTCACATGCATTCTGTCGAAAAGATGTCTATACAGATCATTGTTGAAATTAATTTTTTAGATTCTTTAATTTCCTTATATATTCTTTATCTCAGAATAATTCCCAAATTATATAATAATTACCAGCTTTGTATTACAATATGTCTTCTTAAATTCATAATAATATTTTATCTACTATAATAGTATGGTAGTTTATAATGTTTTGACAATACTAATAGGAATCAGGGAAATCTTTTCCTTATTATTATTATTTTTTACAAAGGAGTATTAGTTCATGCATTCTCTTCACTTCACATATGGGAATTCGGGTATCCTGAAAAAAAAGCTTATCTTTATCTCACACAAGGATGCTAATTATGTTCATGTGCTTTAATAATTTGATATAAACTAGCACACATTAATTCCAAGCATTTTGAAAAATTTTAAAATATAAAGATGCCAGCAAGCATATGAAAAGACAAAAATATTTACAAATCATTATGTAAATGATCATCAATACCATAGTGAGTAAAATTAATAGAATGGCCTTTATAGATATACCTGGAAGGATAATGCCATATTCTTACACATTTTCAGGGAAATAGAGAGACTTGGAGAAATTTATGATAAATGAAGTAAGTCATGCTTAGAGAAACAAATGTTGGATATTACATCTAAGTTACAGACACATTCAAGTTATAAAAACATACACAGGGCCGTATGTAGGTATACACAAATTGACTCTATGCTATACAAAAGGATGCATCCCAATGCTGTAACTCCCTTGAATAACTAACTTACAGTTTAACAAAATGAATACCAGAAAGCTGAAACATGTTTTGTCATGAGAGGGGAGGAGGCAGGTGAATGGAGAGAGGAATGGTGGGTGAATATAGTTATAATAGCCAATGTACTTTGGTAAAAATAGACCCAGGTAACTTGAGGAGATGAGTGGAGTTGGGGTAGATGTGGAAGAGCATTATGGAAGGGATGACATTATTTGAGATATATTGTACTCATAAATAAACATGTTGTATCAAAACCCCTTTGTACAGTTATTTAAATGAAATAAAAAATAATTGATATGCTGTTAAATTTAATACTGCTCCAATATCAATCATTTCAGAAAAGCAGAGCACCTATAGTTCTGTTCTAGTATCTCTGTCATCTGCATGAAGTCTTCTCTACATCATTCTAATTGTTATTGTTAAATCTGTAAGGAAGGGAACAGCATTATATTAATTTGCATTTCTTTGGTGGTAATAAAATATACTTTCCAACTCTTTTGATTTTCTTCTATGTAAATTATTTTTACATTCAAAGATAACATATATTGACATGTAGTAAGATCCTGATAATAATTTGTGAAGAAATGTAATTATTTCCCTATTAGGTTACATTTCAAACATTTCTCCTAATTATGCACATGCCCTATTTTGATTTTAGGTATACATTTATAAATCTATAGGCCACCTACCCACCAGACAATGGTTTAATATCCAGAATATCCAGAGATCTTAAAAAATAAATCTTCCAAAAAGGCAACAACCCAAATGATAAATGGACTAATAAGCTAAAGAGAGTCTTCTCAGAAGAAGAAAAATTGTTCCAAATACTCAATGAAGAATTGTCATCAGAATTCTAAGAATATTCTGCACCTAGAAATCTATACTCAGGTACATTGCCATGTAATTAAGCAGACAAAATAAAGACACATTCAGACTGAATGGGTTAGAAAGTTTACCATCCAAGAACCATGACTTGATGCTCTATAGAACAATTAATCTTGTTTTGAATTGAAATCGCAGTCTGGTTTCTATAGAAGAAAAAGAGCACAGGAGCTTCCTACACATGCAGTTTGAGTGGAGTCGTAGGTATGTTGTCTGGTTATTGTTGGCATGTGGTCATGTTGCATTTTGGATTTGACTCATTGTACTTTCGTATGGATTGTGTCTTCTGCCTGCTGGAGAAGGCACAACAGAAGCCACGTGGTTGGGGAGGTAGTATTAAGATGAGATCAAGGAGGTGGCTCAGGGCCCACGAGGGCATTAGTGAGGAAGACATCATCTGACTATTGATTTAGCAGGCTATTCTCGCTTCATGTAGAGAAAAGACTAAAAAGAGCACAAGGAGAGTAAGATCCTGAAAGATGGGGAGAACAGTGCTTGGGAATAAATGATCCTCTAGTACAATTGAACCACTGAGTTTCTTCCCCAGCATCTGAGGGCCATCTACTCTTAGCACAGGTTGGGCTTAGCTGATTAGTTCAAGCCGTAGGTCTGGCTCTGCTGGCTCCTTCAGTAGTGAACTTAGAAAAGTCACCTGATGGTGATCGAAAGAAAACTCCACAAAGAAAGCTCCAGTTCTTATAGGAGCATTTCCTGCCTCCACCTTTCATTCTTGGAGGGCACATGGAGTTGAAGAGGCAAGTGTAGACTTTGCCTACCACAAAAGTCAGGGCAGGAATATGTGCACAGAGAGAAATGATAAATTGGGGACCAAAAATTCCTTCTGTTGAAATGTGATAATGGCTTAAAGGATGCAAAGATCAGTGGAGAGGCAGAAAGTGACCAGTTGGTGGTTGTGTATGTGTGTGTGTGTGTGTATGTATCATTCTATATATCTATCAATCTATTTATTTATATATCTACAAATATCTACAGTGGGTAGTCTATCTATCTATCTATCTATCTATCTATCCATCTATCTATTTCTATCCACTTCAGATGGGATTTGTGTGTATGTCAGACATGGAGTGAGAGAGAAGGAGAAATTAATTGTCTTTCATTATCCATGTGCCTAGACATACCTTTCTATAACTGTCCTTAGATTGGTAAATTCATTTTCCTTAATCTCTATTGTTTTGGGACCTTCCTAGTCTCCCATAATCTCTTCAAAGATCCTGCACAGGAGTTCAGAGATCTTGCTAGTGAGAAGTCATTAATTTGAATAAGTGTTCAGCTGTTCGAGTACTCTTTTGATTCCTCCTCCACAATCACTGTCAGTTCCTCCCCATAAATCCAAATTTTCTGTCCACCAATGAGTCTTCTTGAAATTAAAGCATACAGAATTATAATACTACCAGAATTAGAACCAGCATTTTAAAATGTCAGATATAGCCATGTGCTTGTCCATGCCTTTATTCTCTTTCTTTTCCCCAAACATGTTAAAAATCAAACTATACTCTTAGGACCATGTTTTAGACACCGGGGAATGCTTAGAAGGGTTTTCATCATACGTGGTTAACATTTTTTGAAGTTTTGGCATTTAAATTCACAGGCTTTAGTTATTTAGAATATTCATCTGTAATAAATAGTTCATTCCCTAGTGAGAGTAAATAAATGATGTGTCACTCCATTGCTCTCTTGGTGATTTATACATCAATATGGAGCGTGTGTGTTTCATTTAACAATGCAAAGGGTGCTCATGTTAAGCTTGTTTTGTTGCTATGTGCACTGTTTAGTCCCAAGGTACACTGCACTGGAAGGAAGCCATGCTGAGTGGCAGGTCTATATAACTGCTGTTTGGGGCCTTGGTGTCCCCGGCTCCAATATCGGTACATTAAGAGGCATGGGATTGTGTAATGTTCACAGTTGAGTCTAAGCCAAGCACTTTCACAGAAGCGTGAATCCTGAGCCTTTGTCATAGTAGCAGGTGATGCCTGCTCCTGACTGCAGCTCCTGCTGAGTTTGGGAATGGGGCTTTCACCCTTCTCATCTTGTATGTAGGTTTATCTGATTTGGGGAGGGGAAGAGGAAGCACAGAAATGGTGGGGCCAAGGGTAAACTAATTCAGCGTTGATACTCACTAAGGCACTATCCTGGAAATGAACTCTACAACTTGGGGGAGAAGGGAGACCGGTAGGGGGAAAAAACTGGGAGAAAATGAGGAATGGGGTAACACTGTTCCTAAGACCTGACTTCTTTACAATAAAATTAGACCAAAAAAGAAAGAAAGAAGGAAGGAAAAAAGAAAGAAAAAAAAGAAAAGGAAAGTAAGGAAAACCATTCCCTTCCAGGTGGCATTTTCTGGCCCACATATGGAGAAATAAAATTAGTTGTTGGCAATTTCATTCAGTTCTGCCTAAACATTGCAAGTACAACAAATGCTAAACTTTCCACATTGAGTAATCAAGTTCAATTTCTATCCATCCCCCCACACAGTGATGGGGAATGGATAGAAATTCTTATTAATTGCCTTCCATATACCCAGTAGCTGCTAGATAGAACATTCCAGAAATACAGGTTTGTAACTTAGTCTGGGGGAACCAGAGTCACCCCCATGAAGTGCTCATTGAATAAGGCAGCATATGATAGAGTGGCCAGCCATGTGGTCCAGACAATAAGGAGTCCATGCCAACAACAACTGTGCTTTTCTGAGCCAACTCCAAGAGAAATGGGAATGTGACAAAATGGTCTAAATAAGATGCCTGATTTGGATATTTCAACCTCTACTGTTTCCTTTCTTCAAACTTCAACTTCCCTGTGACAGATCAAAACCCGTTTGTAGCAGTAATCACTTTGAAAGAAATTTTAAACTAATAGGCAGCCATTCTAAAGCAATGTTCTAACTTTGGAGGGACCCAAAATCCATCCATCATCCAGACCCATTACAGCAAAAGGATGCATAATCCATCTTGGAGCTTTCTGCACTGTGGTCCCCTGTTCCTACACATAAATGGCTTCTTACAGCCACCACCAATCAGCCTCTTCTTGGGATGGGTAGTTTCTCCAGCCAGGGCTATGTCTGATTCATAGCACAAGAGCTGATCCTTCATGCCATCTTTAATAAGTGCTGCCCTGTCCTTTAGACTGGCTTCATCTTTCTGTGACTTCCAAGTTGACAAGACAGCTGATTTAATTATTCCCAACTATTTTCCTATTGTATAACATTTTCCTTCAGTATGGACCGATGTCATGTGATTGAAAATGTGTTCACTTTGCCTACAATAGAGAGCACATGGAAGTTACTACACCCCTAAAGCAATTTTGTTCTATTTGTGGGGAACAGGAGCACATGGTCAGTGTGTATACAGTGACAGATAGAGAGTGAGGAAAGTGTGCTAGGTGCCTCAGGTATAAAACAGATGGCAGAGTTCACTTTCATCTAAACCCTGAACTTGGACATCACTGACCCAGAAAGCCTATGGTCCTTAAACTGTGACTACTGGATATTCTACATGTCTTCCCTTAGAAGCAGCACTGACTGGATGGTGGTATAAAGAGAATGTGACAGGATTTGATTTTAGACAGAAAGAAGATAGTGACTATATTTCCTCTCAACTATTTGCAGAGGACCTGACTGTTTGTCCAGGATGGGGCTCATTCTACCATAATGGATTTGCTGCAAGGCAAAAATTATTCTGCACTGAGGACTAACTTTGCCCTCCATCCTCTACGTCATCTTGAGAGAACCATCTGAGAATATTTGGAAAAGTTATATAACAAGAACAAGAAGAATAAAAAAGATCTGAATTGTACCCATTATTTTGTGAAAACACAAAATAAACAAAGCTTAGCTACTATTATTCTTGTTGATGATGGTAATGTTCATTTTGGAGTTTACTCACACCTCATACTATCTACTCAAGCATACAATTCTGTGCACACTTATCTGTAACTGTAAAAACACAATTGAAACATAAATTCTAGTACCTGTGCATGAATTACTTCCCTAATTACGATAATGACAGATCGAATAGAAAGTCCTCCAGTGTTATTCTAGCCACTAAGGAAAGGGAATTTGGGTGAGGCCATTTAAGAATGTTATTGGATTCCAGTTCTGAGCAACAAGGACCATTTCTTTTATTCATCTTCTCATTGAGAAACTGCAAAATGAGTGCTATCATTAAAATGATTAACAAAAACCATAGGGTCAGTAGAAGCCACGAGACGGTGACAAAGTGACAAATTCAAGTTTGAAATTGCTAGTGGCACCCAGAAGGGCTATGAATTTTTTCCTGGAAAAAAATAAGGCATTCCAAAATGTAAGAGAGTTTTTTCCTAATAATTTGTAAGCAACTAGTGAAAGCTACCCATTCCCTGGCGCTCCCATGCTTTCTGAATCTGTTCCATTTAGGTGTCATGGCCATGTGTGTGGTGGTGAACTTGGTCAATCCAGCAAAGCAGTTTACCAGTTGAGACTATTTCTATCATTACGCCTGGTATTTCCATGACTTATTCTGGCAAGAGTAGTCTGGCATTGAATCAATGAATGCATATATACATAGCTCCAAAGTACAAGTAATCTTACTTACATTAATAAGGCAATTGTGATTATATGGTCCCAGTTTGAAAAATAAGTCATGAGACCTAAATGGAAAAAAAAAGTATAAAATTCTTGTATCTGGCCAGTATATTCAGAAACATATGCTACCAATCCAGGTGGTTTCCCAGAATTTTACGAGTTGTAGTAACCTTACCATTTTGAAATGAGGTTTTTAATATCTACCACTTGAAGAACAAACTAATTTGCACTTAACAAAGAAAATATCTGTCATTGTGTGGGTGTTTCTTTTGTGTTTCTTTTCCTTGAAGATCCTTAAGATTTTCATGATGCCATCCTGAGAAGTGACTCTAGAAAGAGGCTTCAAGTATGTCCTGAGAAAAGTGACCTTTAAGTATAGTTTTAAGAAGGAAAGGAATGAACCAATGAAATGGCCTCATATTAATAGTCCTTTAATAATTTAATATTTAGGACAAGTAAGCAAAGCCAGATGTTAACTGAAACGTCTCCCAGTTGGGTCAGAGTCTGAGCATTCTCCCCCAGTGTAAACACTCCATTCTTGTGCCCCAGCAGTTCCAACGTGGGCTGAGAACCAAATCACACAGCTCTCACTATCCAATCAGCACGCAGCTACCACGACTAAAATAACATGAAATAAAAACATGCTAAGAAATAAACTCTTATGCATACCACACACACACATACACACACACACACACACACACACACACACACACACACACACACGGAAAATAAAAAAGAAGGAAAAAAACCCTGGTATTCATAACCCCAAATTCTCTTCTATTAACAACCCAATTCTTTTGGTAGCCCACTATGCTGATGGCTTAAAACCTTCCAGGACTCATTTAAGAGTCTCGGAGAGGCTGATTTACTTCTCAATGGCCCATTCATCCTTTGAACGTTTACTCTGTAGCCTGTGCAGTTATAACCTAAGCTGGATTTCAGACATGAAAACTGACCTCCAACACCCAATACTTTTGCCAAGTCCCAGTGAAGGGAAGGCTCTTGGAATAAAGTTTGCCATAATGACAAGTTTAAGATTCAATTATTAAGTGTAGTAATTTATTTTTACTGTGTTTGTAAAATGGCTTTCTGCCAACTCATTCTACTCCCCTTCACAGCCAAAAGGCCCAAGA
Source organism: Dipodomys ordii (assembly GCF_000151885.1). Lineage (NCBI taxonomy): Eukaryota > Metazoa > Chordata > Mammalia > Rodentia > Heteromyidae > Dipodomys > Dipodomys ordii. The sequence continues at coordinate 14,932,657 of NW_012267236.1, forward strand.
TAGCCAGGATGATCCTCACAGCAACACCACAGGGCGGATCGCTCTCCGTTGTTTAATGCCACGTCAAACAGAGGGATTTCTATGGGGACTCAGATGGAGACATTTCTCTTTTGCCTTAGTTTGGGTAAAAACTTGATTTCCTTCAGATAGCCATAATGGATGGTGAGGACGGCAGAGAATAATCAGGCGCAGCTTGAGGCAAATGCCAAATGTTTCCCAGAAGGATAAATCTTGTTTCCTGCCTTACTTCACAGAATTAAGCCTTAAACAAGTCATGTTCTGTGGCTGATGCTGTGTTTATATCAGTTCTGGCTCCCTGGCTCGTGGTTGGGAACATTGTATTGGTCTGTAACTCAGGAAGGTTTTCCTGAAGCAAGAAATCACTATCCCTCCCCATATCTTTATCTCCGATTCCATTTTTATTTGTTCTATTAATACTAGCAAACGAGCTCTGAATGGTAAAGAGATTCATGGGAGACAGTGACATTGGCCAGGTGCAGCCTGAAAGCCAATGATTTAGCGCTCTGCTTTGGTAACTGTCTTTCCCAGAAGTTGTATGAAAGATGCCTCTTCATAAAGGACTTTGTTTTGGAAAATTATAACAGTGCCTCATTCTATGCATGGCTCATTCTCAGTAGGTTCAGTAGAAAAATCTTTTTTTTTTTCCCCTGTATACAGTTCAGGGTAGGCTGAGACCTTGTGGTCTTTCCTTGTCTCAAATGAAACCAAATCCTCCGGGAACAGCATTCGTTTATGGTTAAGTAACAGGCGACTTCCTGTTTCGAAGCAAAATGGGCTTGAAGAGGCTTATAAAAAGGGCTCAAAAGGTTTCTTGGACATCAAATGAGTCTAGTAAAACATTTTGATGAGTTAAGTGTAAATGCATCAGCAGCATACGGATTAAATTCCCTTCTAAATAAACATTAACAGAGAACATGTTTGGCAAAATGCAGTTTGAGATTTGCAAAAACCGAAAACATTTGAAAAAAGGAGTGTGAGATATTTGATGAACTCTGAAAGCAGCCGGATTGCCCATCCCAGGCTGGAATATTTTCTTTGGATGTACTGCAGATGTCAAATAAATTAGGATGCAGATATTAAAATGCATGTAGGCTGCAGAAATGATGGGCTGCCTGTCAGTTAGGAGGGGCGTTTTCTGCGGATACTCTGGTCATGGATGTGTGGCGGAAGAGAGCCCCAGGGGACCTGTAACCCTTTCCTCACTCGGCCATAGCAGCTCTTTCCCTTTCCTGGAGTCAACCCTGTTAGTCCTCGAATTATTCTCAGCTCTTGCATCTGGTTTTCTGCCTGTGAACTACTTGGCTTCCGAAAGGGTTGCCTGCTTTGCTGTATGTCTTCAATGAAACCTTGATGCCACCAGGCAGATGACAGCATCGGTGTTCCCTGGTTCAATGCCTTTTGGTCAGAAGCTACTTTCCTTGTCAGTACTCTATGTCCTTCTTGCCATCTAATTTTACCGGCTCCCAGGATAAATGTTATTAACTCTCTGGGATGGTGAATTTGACGAAGGACCAGAAAAGGCATACTTACATACATACATTTTAGATGGGCTAAATGTAGAAAGACAGCCAATTTCTTCTCCAAGGGCTCATATCTCTGGATCAAATCCATGAAGAAGCCATTGAATGAAAGGTCTACACTTAGAAACTTCTTGGAATATACACTTTCATAGAACAACAGAAATGCCCCATGGATATCCATTAGTAAAGTGTGTGGCTAGCTCAATGCATCTTCATAAATCTCATTTATGCACAAGATACAACCTCATTGTCTGAAATCACATTGAATTAATGAGTGAGCATTGTGCTTTCGAATTATATGTAGAAATCAGGTCCTAAGGAAATTAAGTGAAGTAGTAATAGGTACTTCGTTTAAATACTTCTAAGATTGAAGGCTTTGCCTGGTGTTTAACAAGTGATAAGAGATGACCTTCCTTGTATAAAAATTATACAGAAGAATAATAGAATAATTATATATATATATATATATATATATAAAGCCTATGTCAGCATATATAATTTATATAAACACATGTACATATATATATACACATATGCAGACATAGATACCTTAAAGCCTATGTCAGCATAACCATTCCTCTCTTTGGACTTATTCAGGAGCTAATGAATGTTGGATCTTCCCTTTTGCAATCCTCATGCATTCCTTAAATGGTTTTCCAGTTAGGCCAAGAAAGGCTGAAGCTGTTGACCTCAGATCTCTCAACTTTCAATTTATTCTACATATGGTTGCCAGAATTTCCTTTCAAAAGGGTCTAGTCTTGTCATTCACCTGTTCAATAATCTTTGATGCCTACCAGGTGCCTCCAGAATAAAGCCCAAATTCCTTCACTCGGTGTTCAAACCCCTCGCGTCTGGCCCTCATTCACCTTTCAGTTCATGTCCTACCACCTCATAATCCAGACGAACTTCCCATTGCTCTATTCCATATGTTCCCATGCTCTCATAGTACATGGTTGCCTTGTCTCAGCTCTTGGAGAACTCGTAAATATTTTCTAAATCATTTGGCTACATAGATATTTCCCACTATAGTCTCAGTAATAGGAGGTGAGGATAATGTCTTCTACATGCTCAGTCTTCAGGCTCCACCCCAGAGACTAGAGCCTAGTAGGTGCTCTGTGATATCTATGAATGGATGAGAGCTCATCTTTCTTGTGACTGGCACTCATTGTATATACCTATTATGGTTCATGCGAATTTCATGTTTGTTTACTTGCTTTTCCCACCACTGGGCTTTGACTACTGAGTGTGGAGCCCATGCCTCATTATATTTCTATATCCTTAACACCTGGTATAAAGCTGACTATACCATGAATGCTTGCTATGTAATCTCTCAACTGAAAGGAAGAGCTTTTGCTGCAGAAAGAACGTCTGCATATTCATATTCATCCTTGCGTAACTCCTGACAAGTGATGGCAATTGTGAGATGTGACTCCTCACTCCCACACATGTCAATGTCCTGGGGCAGGCAGATCACAGTCCATGGGCCAAACCCATACCACCAGCTGTCTTTGTAAGCAGTGATAGCAGAATTGTCTAATCTGCTTCCCCAGAACAATGGCAGAGTAGAGTAATTACAAAGATGAGTGATCTTCAAAGACTTAGAAATTTGCTGTTTGAAGCTCAGATGTAGCTCAGCGGCAAAGCTCTTGCCTGGCGAGTGCAACATTCTAGGTTTGGTCCCCAATACCAAAAAAGAAAAGACAAAAAATACAGCTAAAAAAAGAAATTTGCTGTTTGGCCTTTAATAGATACAATTTGCTATTACTCTAAAGGACAGTCATAAATCAGAATAGTAACAGTATCTACTCTAGAAAGTGGCAAAGAGAATTAAATGTGGTCACCTTTATAAGGTACTAAGCACAGTCTTTGGAACATATTATTTGGCTTGTAATTGTTATGTATTATTATTATTATCATTATTTCCTTCTCTTCCCTCCCTTCTTTCCTTCTTTCCATTTTGGGGCTTGAACTTATGACCTCACACCCTTGCTTGGCTATTTCTACTCAAGGCTGTCTCTCTACAACTTAAGCCACATCTGCACATCAGCTTTTTACTTAAAGCTGGAGATAAGAGCTTAATGGACTTTTCTGCTCAGTCTGGCTTCAAATTGAGATCTTCATATCCCAGCCTCCTATATAGCTAGGATTATACACATGAGCCACGAATGCCAAGATGAATCATTATTTTCTAACAGTTACACATATATGACCTAGCAGGAACTAGCTAGCACAAGCTAGGTAGAGGCAGGCAGAGGAGAAGGTTATTCGCAGTTTCCCATTGCAGGTTGGAAGGTAGAAAGAGCGTTTATTGAGAGGTCATCTAATATATACAACAATGACCTTACTATCATCCTCATTTTATAGAAATACAAGGAACCAAATGCTTATCTACTTACCTTAGGATAACAGGGCTAGAAATCACAGCTTGGAAGAACTGCTGCACTTGAGGTAGGAATGGAAAATCAGTCTATTTTCCCAGCCTCATAAATCTCCAATGAGGCCTACATGTCTATTAACAAAAGAATTGACAAAGTGAGACTGATGATCATTCATATAACATTCTTAGTGTCTAGAAAATAAACTCCATTAATATGTGAGATCACATTCTAAAACTAAGATATCAGAAATTATTACACTAAGTAAATATTTATATAATATATTGAGACAACTATAAATCAAACAAACAAAAACAAAAACAGCAACAAGCGAAAAAAAAAACTGTAAGGAAGCTGGGTTCTAGTGGCTTATGCTGATAATCCTAGATACTTAGGAGGCTGAGAATGAGAGGATTGCTACTCAGGGCCAGCTTGGACAAAAAAGTTCATGAATCCATAGTTTGATGCAGGGGGGCAGTGCTTGTCATCTCAAGCTACTTAGGAGGCTGAGATGGGGAAAATTAGGGTTCCGGAACAACCTGAGAAGAAAAGTGCTTGAGACTCTGTCTGGATCAAGGGAAGCTGGATAAAGTTGCATGCAAGGGTTGGGAATGTGGCTTTGGTGGTAGAGTGCTTGCCTAGCATGCATGAAGCTCTGAGTTCTATTCTTCACTACTACATAAACAGAAAAAGCCAGAAGTGGCACAGTGGCTCAAGTGGTAAAGCCCCATACTGGAAAATAAATAAATAAATAGGAAGCAGAAAAATAGATGGATCACAACTCAGGCACACATCGAAGCAGAAGTAAGCCCTATCCTAAAATAACCAATCAAAAAAGATAGCTAGAAGCATGATTCAGTGGTATAACAGCACCCAAGACAGCATGCTTGAGGCCCTGAGTTCAAACCCCAGTACCACCAAAAAAGAAAATGTAGTAAGTTAGATGAGCACGAAATTTAAGATGACAATATCTTAGTGTTAGGGACTCAGCTTTAAAGATCAAATTCAGATGTGTTTGAAGATGTATGAGTTTATTTAATACTTTATTCAACCAATACTGTTAAACATTTTAGGGCAAATGTTATAATTACTAAGTATTTATTAGATTCTTGATACTAGGATAAGGCTAGGGTCAGTAACACAGAGAGCAAAAATGCCTGTCTTCTTGAAAGGGCAATGGGTGTCCTCATTTGTTACTCTGTATGATTCATGTTATTTCATGATGAGTCCTCTCAACTGCTCTTCTCAACCTTAGTCTTCTAAAGTTGTAACCAGTGTCTCTAGTTCCTGATCTCTTATTCAACAGATTTCCTCTCAATTTCCATGACTTATTTCTGTCCTTGAGAAAGTGCCAGGGTGACTTCTGTTTGCTTGTTTCTATGAACAAACTGATGGAATGCACCTGTTTGCTGCATCCTCTAGTGTCCAATTCCTCAGATGCTTCCAAAGAGGACTTAAGTTTATTGGTTTCCAAGGGCCATGCCTTTCTTGGGGAATGGTATCAAAATAGGAACTTCAGATTCAAGAATCTGTTCATTTCAATAGACACACACATTAAGGGTAGCTCCAGAACCATAGAACTCCCACTTCTCTCTGCAGGACAGACTTGGGCACTGCTCACATCACTTGAGAAGACATTCCAGAGATAAATCCTCAGGTCTCTGTCTAGTGATAGTCTCTTGTCAGTGAGAAGCCTTTTGTCTGATTTCAACCAGTTGTCAGCAAATCTGATAGGAAGTATCAGGACCCACCTGTGCCTATAAGAATAGATGTCCTGGGAGAGTTAGTGCTTCCATTAGGCTGGGGGGAAAAGGAAATCATGGTCCAAAGGAGAGAGCCAAAGATTGTCAGCCCAAACTGTGCAAGAAGCATTATTTGTTTTCTGGGTGTTTTTCTCCACTGTAAACACGTTCAGAGGCCAAATGATTGGTACATGTTTTATAAACCGAAACTATAAACACAGACATTCTCTTCCAAAAATGGACCCTTGGGACTTCCTTAGGGAAACTTGTTCTTATGCTGAATTCTGAGCCTGGTATTGCACCTCTGAGCCGTACAGTGCTGATACATCAAAGAGAAAAATGATGGGAAAGTTTTGCGACTCCCCAGTAGATGACAAAAACAATTTGAGGACAATATGTTTTTATGGAGTGTCTTAATAGAAGTGGAAGGGGAAGGAGATGACTTTGCATGTGCTTTGGATACATCTGCCACTCAGGAGAGAATGTTCCTTTAACCACATGCTCTAAGGGCCCTCTTCATGCCAGCTGATGTTTTGTTTTACATAGGTATTGCTATGCAGTTCTACTTTTTTTGATCAATATATGACACCTATCCCTTAACCTAGACAGATTGCTTTTAAAGAGCTATTTTGGTAGACTCTCTAGCAGCAATAAAACATCTGTGCATTGAGTATACTGAATGTTTCAACAGACCATGTACTTTAAAATAAATGATCTTTCTGCAGATAGGTTGATTCTCCCAAATCACAGAGGGCTATCCTCCATCACAGCTACATGCTCAAAGGCCTCCACTCTAAGGAATAGAAGAATGACAATATCTGAACTATTACAAAAGAGCAATATGTGTAGGGAAAGTAGTTACCGTGTGCTGCCAGGGAAATGACCCTGAGTCTTCTGAGCTAGTCCGTCTTCACACATATTCCTTCCAGAAGGTAAAGGGCAGGGTCTCTCCATTCTGTGTATCAACACTGCTTTGTTTGAGGGTCCCCTGGGGTTTGTCTAGAGGGTCATATGCACTATGAATGTCTGAGTTTCTACTTTTGGTTTGTAAACTATATTCTTGGTCAACTGGCTTTAGATCATTTATGCATAATGGTGAACATACAAGTTGACATACAACATTTTGATTGTTTCTTCCCTTGTCAAACAATGGGTAATTAACAAGTTAATCAATTGGGCTGCTCCCTAACAGATTATTACAGTTACTAAATTGGAGCCTATGTATATACATATATCTGTGTTTATGTGTGTATGTGTGTGTATATATATATATATATATATACATATTTCCATTTACCTTTCTCTCCTCTTTCTCCTACTCAACTTCAATTAACACAATGGAAATACCTCTTGCTCATATATAGAAAGGAGGATAGCCTCCAGGCTCCTCCAAGGAAAACTAGTAAATCTTACCTAGGAGTCACTGACTAGACACTGAATGAAATAGACCACACGCATTCCCCACTCTCATAAGACTGGGGGAGGGGGTAATTTCCCTTTTTCTCACTAATGACAGTGTCAGATTCACAATCTTCTCTTTCATCTTTGCTTTCTGGGCTCCTCTGAACTGATGATTTCTCCGTTCTCTGGTTCCTGTATCCTTGAGTGGTCCATCCTATTTCTACCAGCCTCAGATGGAGCCAACCCTTGGCTCCCGCTATCCCATCATCCCACCATCCACCCTCTGACTCGAAGATTCACCATTTGACCTTTGGTAAACATTTGTCTACTTGGAATAAGCCATACCCTTTTCTGACTTCATGTACGGTTTCCAATCTTAACACAAACAACCTACAAAGAGTTCTTGGCTCTCCCAGACCTCCTGGATCACAGATACTCTTTGACTTCTCAGATGGAAATGCATAATTATCAGAACTTCCTACAGGGCCCACTTTGTACCTAAGTCCAACAGCTTCTCCACAGGCCGTATCATGGTTTCTTCGAATCCTAGATTCTTCAAGATCAATTCAAGAGTCATTGCTCCCTTGTCAAGCTGTCAAGTAACGTTGTCTTCCTTCAACTCTTAAAAGTAACTTCATTGCATTTGCACAGCACAGAGCTCAACTTAACTATTCGCTAAGACATATCTGTGAGTATCATTTACCTTACCTCTACAGCAAAAAGATACAAACTGTAACTAAACAGAGTTCTAGAAATTCTAAAGCTCTGAGCCTTTAACCTTAAGACAACACGGGATGCTGACTCTAAGTGCTGCTGTGCACTTATCCCGGAAGTCCCCAAATTAACAGGAGCAGAGTACATTGCATATTGAAGTGGTGGATGTGCATATTTCAAGCTTTTGTGTGAATATAAACATTTATATTACATAATTACATATTGTGCAATGTATTCTTTTAAAACATTTGAAATTAATAATTATTAAACATTTAAAGTACTTTATTTTCAATCAAATATTTTCTATTTTCTCTTGACTATTTTGGCATTATGCTTATGTATGCAAAATATATCCTTATTTAAAATATCTTTTCATTTATTACTAGTAAAACATATTGCATAATATGTATATCAACATATACTTTAAAATATAAAATATAATTATAACACATTTATTCATCCATATGATATATATGGTTACATACTACATTTTATATTACATGATTTTTATAGTTTTATAATATGTCATTTAATCATATGTAAAAATAATATACATACATATATGATTCATGCATGCATATAACTAAAAGTTTTATTTTTTCATGGAGGAGGACTTCCTACTTGATGTTGTTTGAATTTTGTGTGCATGACACTAATAAAGACATGGACTATTATCAATCTGTTTTATCACTATTTTAAAATCTAGTATAGCTGGGTGCTAGTAGCTCACACATGGTCCTAGCTACTCAGGAGGCTGAGATGTGAGGACTGATGTTTGACACCAGCCAGGTAGAAAAGTCCGTTAGATTCTTATTGCTAAGTAACCAGCAATAAGTCAGAAACTGGGGTATGGCTTAAGTGGTAGAGTGACAACTTTGAGTGAAAGAAGCCAAGCAAGAGCACAAGGCCCTGAGCTCAAGCCCCAAGTTCCAGCCCATGGCTTGTGCTTGCTTGTTACAGGGCTGGTCAGTTTTGCTCAGTTTTTAGCCAGTGTCCAGATACTGCATGAGTACTGAACACATCCCATTACCTGCAGTTAACAAGAATAAAGAATAGTCCTTAGGAAATGAATCCCTGTGCAGTGATGTTTTCTCTTTAAAGGGTAATGGAAAAGGTTAGGGAATGAGAGGACCATCGTATCAATTAACTTTGCTGGTATTCTAAGACTGCTCTGCCTCTCTTGCATACTGAAGATGCATTGCCCCCTAGGCCAGCCCAGCAGCCCATGGGTTTGGTGCAGCTTCATGGGGGACTCCTATTGGGCCCAGACCCCAAGTACAGGACAGAAATCTCAACTTCTCTGCCTGTGAAAAAGGCAACCAGCATTGTCAAGTCCCAGACATACTAAGAAATATATATGCCAGGGAAACATCAAACCTGTCTGTTTCCTGTAGGACAGTTTGCTCTGCTTTGCTTCTCTGATAACCCCTCCCTTTGGAAGAACTCACTGTTCCCTTTGGGAATGGGAAGCTTTTACTCTAAGGAAGATCTGGTCCTTGGCATCTGTGAAGTCGTTCCTAAAGAAATTCTTCCTTGGGACCAAGAAATGATCCTTTAGTCATTCCACTGGGACCAACTAAAGGTCTCTGAAAGGAGACCTCAAAGGAGAACAGGTGGCATTATTAAAAGGAGAAAGGAGGCATTCTTAAAGATCAGCCTGGGTGAGTTTATACTGGTGGATTATCTGCTCAAGTTCTAGCAGAGATATCATCACAACTCACCTGATCAATCTGCTCGATGGTAATCCTTCTGCTTAGTGTACTGAGATGGAGGACAGGGAGCATTTCTGGCAATGTTGTCAGTTTGCTCATCATTTCCAACCCTGGAAGCTTAACCAAGGCTCTAAAACTTAAATATGCAATCAGGAAACTACCATGTTCCTCCCATGCCCAACCCTACCCACCCTGAGGGCAAGTTCTTCATTCCGTTCTTGAAATCTCATACAGCATTTTATTTTTCTGAGTTCATTTCTACCTACAAAAGTGTACCGCGGAAATTAGAATATTCAACTATTTATAGTAGTCAAAGCTCATTACTGAAGTATAACATAGACTCTATGGAGAGCTCAAGTAGTAACTTTCTTTTTTAGAAACAGATGATGTTAAAACCCAACAAAATAAACTCAAGAAATGGGTACTTGATAATGGGAGGTGTCCAAAGAGAAAGGTATAGATGAACAAAGGGCGAGTTAGGGAGGGAATGCAGTTAAACATTCAGTGTATATACTACAAAATTAAGAAAAGTAAGGGAAGGGGTGGGTTGAAGGGGAGTGAGGATGTTAAAAAGGGCAACCCTGGTCAAGATGCACTGTACTCATGAACTGTTTTGTTACGTGGAGCTTCCTTTGTACAACTACTGAAAGATACTTAAAAAAAATTCCAAATGCCATTAGCGTTTACTCTGATCCTTTCTGCAGTGGGAGACTTGCAGAAAAGTCTTACAGTGGGTGAGGGGAGGATGTTGGACTTCCCTGTGTGTCTGTTCTGCTCCACTCCTCCAGCTAAAAGCAGGCTTTGATTCCATTCTCCAGAAATGCAGCAAAGAAAAGCAAGGAGACATAAGGTAGAAAAGGCTGTATTTAGTATCTGGAGTTCTCTGTTACTAGAGTTTCTCTTCTGTGTCCTCATCTCCCTCACATTTAATGATCTCTCAGTGTAGTTCCCTTTTGGATGGTCCTTGATCATCTTGGAACATGTACAAGAAAACTCTCAGGTGGCTTCTCAGAGAGGACTTGAGGCAATTCCAGCCTAACACCATCTCACACTTCCTGTAGTGTTGCTTCAATACCCTCCAGCCTGTGTTCAGAATGCTCCTCAAGGACATTTGCCTCAAGTTCTTGGATGAAACAGAAATGAGGACCCATTTTAATACTTTAATGATGACTAGGTTCTCGTGATTTTTTTTGTCAGTCATGGGGCCTGAACTCTGGGCCTGGGTGCTATCCCTCAGCTCTTCAGCTTTTCACTTGAGCCACAGCACCACTTCTGGCTTTTTTTGCTTATGTGGTACTGAGGAATTGAACCCAGGGCTTCATGCATGCAAGGCAAGCACTCTATCACTGAGCCACCTTCCCAGCCCCTGCCTCATGATTCTTAACTTTGAAAGTCCCTTGGACTGTTATGTATGCATAGAGATTAAACATTTCATTGTTGCAGCACGGGATGTATCTGAATAAACATTTGTTGGATTCCATGATAACCCTATAATGGTTGGCTTTTGCGTTGAGAGGGTTCTCAGAGGCCATCTGGTTTATTCAAACACCCAAAACATGCAGGCCAATAAAATCCCTTCCTCCTTAGCCAGGTTACCCAGGCACATCCATTGCAGTAGAGTAGCATCAGGTAAGATGATGCAACAACCAGTGATTTCTAGGTCCTATGGCACCAGAAGATTACAAGGAGGGTCTCAGGAATACACAGAATGAGGTTGTCTTTGAAAGAACTGATGTACAGACATTCCAAATAGAATGATGGGCAATTTGAAAACCAATCAAGAAATTCAAATAAAATCAAAAGAATGGCAAGAGTAATCATGGCAATAAGATAGCTCGCATGGGAAATTATGACTATCCCAAGGAGTCCTCAGTGATAGAAAATGATGATGGCCATGAGGGTAATGACAGAAATAGAACTGAACCATTTTTTCCTACTGTTTTTTTGACTGTTAACATCATTTCTTTGTCTGAGACAGATGGACAATATCAATGAAGATATTATGTACATATAGTTTATTGTATGGAGATTGCTTCTACGATTGCAGGATCATATTACACAAAGGGGTTCAAGAGTTCGTTGAAGCCTATTTTAATTCCTTATGAAATCTTAAGCTGCAGCAATACTTTGTACCACTGCTCTGGAGAGAAGGCCTGGCTATCACCGACAAATCACAATCCTATAAAACTATATCAAAAAGTGTATTCATCTTGTTTCCTTATACCAACACTTGTTGTACCTTAGCAAAGTAACTTCATTTGACTTTTTTGAGTTTTCGTTGATCTTGGGACTTGAACTCAGGACCTGGAAGCTGTCCCTGAGCTTTTTTGCTTAAGGTAAGCGCTCTCCCACTTTGAACCACAGCCCCACTTCTGGCTTTTCTGGTGGTTAGCTGTAGATAGGAGTTTCATAGACTTTCCTGCTTGGACTGGCTTTGAACTATGATCCTCAAATCTCAGCTTCTCGAGTAGCAAGGATTACAGGCGTGAGCCACCAGCACCCAGCCTGGTTTGACTTTTAACAAAATCTTATGAGGTGAGCATTTGTAATATAAATTAAGAAAACAGGGCTTTTAAAAGGATAAATTATTTGTTCCACATCTTGTGTCAGATCCTTCCTGGCTAGTAATTTGGTTATTCATAATGACATTTAAAGCTGCAAATAGATAACTGCCATTAAGAACTTTAAGTTATTGATTACGCTCACCATTTTGTGAATCACATTACTGGTTCAACTTGTCAGTGTTGGGGATCCTAAATAAATCCCATGCTTTACATATACCACATTGCATCTGTATGCATTTCCCCTCAGAAAATGTGTGGATTTCATTACTCAATTTTTGCATAATTTTTAAATTGCACTTATTAAGAAATGCATCAATGTGGCTGTCACTTATTCTTAATCTCTTCCCTCTTACTTCCTCTTTTAAACATCCAGCTGCTTCAACCACAAGACAGAGTGAATTAAAGACTCAATGTAAGTACTTTTTGTTTATATCAGTTTCAGTACTGGCCCCCAAAATACAAACCAGTATCAACAATTTGAAATGACTGTGTTAACATTTAATGTTTTTAACCAAAGCTAAACACTGAGAGAAACTTGTATTGCAACATGCATTTGTTTTAACTCCAGAATAACTAAGATTCTTACCCAAAACATGTTAGTTAACAAACTTTTCCACATAGTCGTCCATAGAGCAAAGGAATAGATTTCATAGAATATTTTGGTTTACACATTTGAGTAGAAATAAAAAAAATTACAATTTTTTTACAACTCAAAAAAAATGTGGGATTTTCCCCTATTAAGTTACTTTGCTCTACTTGAGATACAAACATCCTTGTACTTTATTCAATAAACATTCCGTTTCAGCCTACATCTTGTAACTACAGCCCCTCAGTGCAAATATAGTTACAGGAAAATTGTTAGGAATTTTTTTCTGATTTACTATTAAGTTTTATAGCAAAATAAAAGATTATCTTCCTGATTGCATTCTCTCCTTGTACAAATGGACAGGAAAAATCTGGTCATTTAAATTTCATTTCGTATCCCATGATGTGGAACCATATGTCTCCTTACACCACAATTCATATTTATTATTCAGCCTGATTTATTTTCTCAGGAGTCACTTGACTTGATCCTGGACTAAAAAAATCTTAAAATTATACTCTCTGGAAGGATTGTTTGTCAAAAAATTAGGTAAATTTCCTTTTGTCTACATTCACAGTCAATGCTAAAATTACCTATGAGAGTACCATATCCCACAGTAAAAACTTGGAACAAAGTAAAATTTTAAAGTATGGCAAATGCTTAAGTGATATAGCATGTACCTGTGAAATAATGGGCTTGTCTGACATTTTTATGACTTGACACATTGATTATTCGAATTAAATTCTGAACAATCATTCATAAATTCCTTCTAAAAAAGATAATCCTGCCTTCAGCAAACAGAGGCAGATTTCTTTATTTCCAGTCTACTGGACTTTGATGACCTTTTCTTGCCTTGTTACAGTAGTGCATTTCTACATCCTTATTTTAAATAAGAATGATAACTACAGTATAGTACCCGACTTCCAATATTAGAGGGGAAATAATTCAGGTTTGTATCTGAAATTAGTTTTCATTTTACCCTTTTCTGTGGTCAGGAGAGGGGGCAGGTTGGAATTAAGGATCTTGTATTTGCTAGGCAAGTACTGTACAACTAAGCCCTAATCCTGGTCCTTTTTGCTTTTTGCTTTATTATTTTTTTGGCACATTATTGAAATTTTTTTAATTGTGAAAATACTGTACAGAGGGGTTACAATTACATGGGCAAGATAATGAGTACATTTCTTATCAAGCATTGTAGCCTCCTCCTTTGTTTCCCTTTCCCATCCCATCCTCCCCCCGCCCCTCCCACCTAATCCTCCTTCCCCTCCCACCAAAGTTGTAAAGTTCATTTTCAACATACGACTTGTACATCTCATTGTTGCAATGGGTCCACCTGTATCCCTATTTAAATTATTTGTTTTTTCCCTTCCCCTCCATAAATTATAACAACATCAAATACAGTGAAAGCAGGAGTTATACCATAGGGGAGGGACATACAAAGCAACAAAGAAATAATCTTATAAATGTGATAGAAACAATCGCATGAAAGAAAAAAAACATTTGAATACATATCTTAGGGTTCACTTCCCTAACATCAACTTATCTTGGTTATTTTTGAGATAGGGTTTCATATTCACATCTGACAACCTGGACCACAATTCTAAAATTTAACGTTCTCATGTTGCCGAGATGACAGGCACAGGCCACCACACCAGCTTTTATTTGTGAAATGGGGTCTGGTAATATTTTTGGCTAGACTGGCCTTATATTGTGATCCTCCCAATCCATTCCTTCTCAATAGCTAGGACTATAGGCATGAGCTACCACATGTAGCCACTGGCAATCTCACTTTAGGGTGTTTAACTTAGAGGACTATGTGCATAAATTCACATAAAACCTATACATAAATAGTTATAGAATCTCTTTTATACTCACAGAAAGCCAGGAAAAAAAGCATAAATAAGTTTTCCATGATAAACAGTTAAATAAGTCAGTAGATCCATTTAGTGGAATATTGCTTAGCAATTAAAAGAAAAAGAACTATCAATATAATGAATATAAAACCATTCATAAAGGATATAATGAGTCTCTTCTTCAGTGAAGGCAACTTTAAAGATTACATACTTTTTGAGTGATTCCATTTCCACATTACAGAAAAGACAATGCCATAGAATCAGATTGTCAGTCAGTAGTTGCCAAATGTCGGGTCTGAGAGAAACTATCAATGGGAAGGGGCTTGATAGGGAGGTTTGTGTAGGAGATATCACAAGTCTTATACATGGGTTGTGATGGTAGTTGTGCAAATCTACACATGTGCTATGTGCTAAAACTACCTAACCAAATAGCCTCAAAAGTCCATTTTTACTTTATATGAAGCTTTTCCATTTTTTTATTGGCATGTATTGCACAGAAGGATGTCATTGTGATGTTTCTGTGTATTCATACAATATATTCCCAATCAAATCTACCCTTTCTTTTACTTTTCATCGATCTCCCTCCTTGAAACCATTTCAACAAGTTGGAAATATCCAACATTCACCTCTTCATGCTCCCCATTTACTCCTCTTTAGCCCTCTGGCATTGCTGCCAAATGGTGTCTGTTTCACATTCCTGTCATTCATTTAAAATTATTTACTTATTTTTATTGTTTTGTTGTACAAAGCAGTTCCAATGTAACATATCAGTTTATGAGTACAATGCATCATAATCAAAGCCATTCATTTTAAGGACTACATTGTTAATTCCAATAAACAAAATTACATACACAATATATCTACCAATATATACGTAACTGGCACAACTAAAAGGAGAAGTAATTTTGTTTTTAAAGAAGCATTATGTCATATATCTCCTTAATGCTTCATAAACTATTTCTTATATCAACCTTCTATATGTTGTCATTAAAGTGCGTGAAGTGTAGATAAAAACCTACCACTCCAAGTGTGTCAGTAGCTGCTTTAAATTGTAGAGTCTAGTTAATAGCAACATTTGTTGGGTGGCTGTAGTATTCTACAAAATTTACAATAATTCTTTCATAATGTGAATTTAAAAAAAAGAAGCAAATGTATTTAAAAAATGAGGAACAGCAGGCTAATGCCTGTAATCTTAACTACTCAAAAGGCTGAGATATGAAGATCACAGTTCAAAGTCAGCCCAGGCAGGAAAGTTGGTGAGACTCTTATCTACCATTAACCACTTGAAAACCAGAAGTGGCACTGTGGCTCAAAGTGGTAGAGCACTAGCCTTGATCAGAAAGGCTAAGGGACAGTGCTCAGGCCCTGAGTTCAAGCCCCATGAGAGACAAAAGAAACAAAAAGCACAATGATTGGGACAAGTAGATGTGGACGCCTGGTTTTGCAAGCAGTACGTCTCCTGCATGGGTATGCTCTGATGAGAGGACTGGCTGCTAGGACCTCCCTACAGACAAATCAAGTTCATATTACTCACACCTCTGCTCTCACCAGATAATTCTTCAAGATACACACATCAGAAACAATCTGCAAAGCAATAATCGACTGGGGATTATTTTTGGCAACTGCAACTGTGTTATAGTTGGAGAATTATCCATGCAAGTTAAGAAAATCAACTCTTATCTTTATTGGGAAACAGAATACTGCCTATGGCTTCTCTTTTTAAAAATTCTCTCAAATTGTGGGATGTGATAAGAAAGCCAATATTTCAGGAAAGGTATCACAGTGCTAGTGGCAGCCGTGCATTTGTTTTCTATCTTGGTCCCCTCTCTGAAACCAAAGGCGACCCTCCTCTCTCTGAACTCCATCAGTAATGACTACAGTAACAATAGCTGTCAGGAGCTGGAATAGAAAACATTTTGTAAAAGTAAATGGCTTCCAAATGTGGACTTTCGTTCTCCATGTGCATGTTCAGAATGAGTCTGACTCAGAATGCAGAAGCAGGTTGAAACACTAAGCCCAAAGCTTGTAGCTTGTAGCTGAGTAGCTAAACCTTCAAACTACCCACCTCTCCCTCCTCAGTTCTCTTCCTGTGCTATGGTAGCCTGACCTGGCCTATTGATTAAAGATGTCAATAAGTTTTGTACTGTATTTGGCACAGGGACCATGCAGAGAGGCTCTAGATAGTGAACACAGCCGGGCTAGTGGCAGGGTGATTGTGGGTAGAGTTAGTAACGGATAAGCTCCTTCGGTCGTGGAGACTTTTGACTTAAAAGAAAACATATTAATTGTGCTAAGACTCAGTTTCTGTATTTCAAAAGGGTCAGTGACTTACTGGAAATTTATCCTCTGACTCAATCAAGAGCCTCAACGCTGTTTATTTATTTGTTTTCAAGGAGACTTATATAGTATTATGATATATGTATAAAATGTAAGCTATACTAGTGGATTTAAGAACCATTGAGAAGTCTGGATGTACTTCAGAGCAAAAGAAGAGACAAAGGAACTATGTATAATTCCATTAAAGATCCCTGTAATGGAGGTGTCTGCATGAGTCCAAGACAATACAAGAAAACAATAGCAATTTGTGTGGCTGTGCATTGAGTGACATTTTATGATTTATATCATTTATACATTCTCAGTTTATTGCAAATGTAAATTTAATTTTAAAATGTCTAAAACATCTAAAACGTAATGCTATCTCTACATTTTGGAATTAGTTTGTGTTTTTACATCTTCATATTATGGGCTCACACAACTCTAACTCCATGTTACAAAAGAAAAGTATATTAACCCATAATAAACATACATACTTCAAAATATTTAAAAGGAGGATTTTTTTATCAGCATCTTAGTGGAAGGGCAAACATTTCATTGTCTTAAATGATCATTCTAGGCTGCCCAGAGAACTCTCTTGGTGCACATTTAAGGTCAGCCTCTGGGCCTTGTGTCAGACACCCTGTGTTCTTGGCACTGTGCAATTCTGGGTTGGTCCCCTCTCAATTTTCTCCTAACTTCCTAGGGAATATCCTGGTTATTTTCTGCTCATTCCATGGACACACGCAGAAGCTCATGTTACAGAACTAAAGGAATTGTTTTATTTTTTAAAGGAAAGAATTTCTAGTCTCCAGAACAGCTTCGGAAGACTACAGGGACTGACCAAAGTCTGACAGTCTCAGAAACACCCAAAGATAGTTGCAAAAACAGAGTACAACTGGACATTTCCTATCCATGTCACAGGGGAGGGAATAAAGAAACAAACAGTGTCCTGAGTCCCTGCAGCTCTGTTGACTCTGTGACGCTAAAACAAAAATCACTGCTAGGTCTTATTAACTGAACCTTTCGCTGAGTCAGCTGATCATGCACCCTTCTGGGTCTTTCCAATCCATGCATCCTTTGGAAGAGCTTGCTTTTACTCAGGACCAAACAAACCAACCAACCCACAAACAAAAAACAAACCTCAAAATCCTTTCTGTTTAAGCCAAAGCACTGATAAATGAGAACTCATCCACACATATTTCACTCTGTTACCTAAGAAACTATCTTCAAAACAGAAATTCTCATAAATACCCGAGAGATGCATCAGACTCTCGGGTGCTTTGCGGCACTGTGTAGACTTTTGGCAGGAGTTGGGGGTGGGGGGAGAAGATAAACTAGCACATTTTGGCAGGATTCAATTACCCTTGACCTTGACCTTGGCTTGAGACTGTTTCCAGTTACACTCCATCTTAAAGAAAGACAGTGTCTACTCTTTCCTAAATTTCTTTTTTTCCCCCTTCTCTTATCAGTTGTCCTAAGTCCAGGCTCAGGGCCCTGGCTCTTTGGAGGGAAGAAACTTTTGCTTGTTACTGCATTCCTACCTTAGGTTTCTCATTTGAACATCGCAGCACAAATGAGCCCAGGGAATGGGCTCAGAAAGTATTTAGTCTGCACAGCAATGTTCACTATATAGACATGCACACTTTCCCCTGAGACTGACCACTCAATCCATGAACTTCTCCTGTACCACATGAAGACGTATTACCAGCTTTGGCAGTGTGGTCCACCAGGTAGAGAAATCAACTCCTCACTTCTACCAGCTTACAACAGGCTAACTTCTACAGCACTGACATGCTTCTGAGAAAGCTGCCATGGGCAGAGACAAGGGTGTGAGGCACACATAGCCATTGTAACTGAAATTGAATAGAGTTTAATTATATTTTTTGACATGGTAGACTTTCTAATATCCTTACAAGTGAAACTAATGGCTCATATTTATCAAGCACTTAATGTATTTAGTGCATGATCTTTAAAGGAATCTAATGTGGGAAACATGGTCAATTTTACTTATAAGGAAACAAAAACTTGGCCAGAATAAATATTCTTTTTCCTTAATGGGTAATCAAGTTGTAGCTAGCAAAATAAGGCTTGAAACTAGGTTGTTTCCTCCCAAAAGTTGGATTCTTTTTTGCTCCACTGCTTGTGTTATGAGAGATCTGACAAAAATGAGTGACGTGAGACACAGCCCTGTGGCTTAGGCCTATAATCCTACCTACTCAAGAGGCTGAGATCTGAGGATCAAGGTTCAAAAAAAGCTGAGGGCAGGAATTTCTGGAATTAACACCCAAAACCTTGAAGTGAAGCTGTGGCTCAAAGTGGCAGAGTGCCAGCCTTTAGCAGATAAAGTAAGGGATAGTGTTTAGGCCCCGAGTTTAAGCCCTAGGACTGGGACACACATACATGCCAAAGAAGGGCAGTGAAAGTACAAAACAAATGTTTAATAAGAACTTTGAAAAATGAGAAATGGAGAGCCATAGTCTGCCCCTAATGAGAGGGCTGAATTTTATAGATGTCATACATCTTAAATTAATTTCATTCTCCATAATAAACATAACAAGTATTTTAGGAAAAGTGTATAGTTACAAATCCTAACTCAACTCATATGTCACTATTGTAAATTCTCAGAAATTCTAAAATAATATAAATTGTAATTGAGAATTTATGAAGGAAGCAGAAAAATAAATAGGTTCCTGATCTTTTGTATTTTATTGCTGATTGAACAGATATTTCCCTGTTTGTTTTCAAACCAAAAAATATATCTTTATGAGAAAGTGTCTTGATTTGTATTTTATATTGTTTCTGTAACTTTGTTTTAAGTTATTTTAATTCTGAGGAATTTTAATCTAAGAACTTTGGGATTTGGGTTAATGTAGCTTGGAACTGTAAACCCAGATTATTATCAACAAAAGCATATGTAGTTGTATTCCATCAAGAATAAATTTTTATATTTTCTCTATACTATTGGAAAAATGACAATTTAGGCAATATACTATGCCTTTCTGCTTCCAATATCTAATTTAATTGCATTAATGCTGTATGAACTCTAATCTTAAATTGTTATATCTTAATGGTCTTGATTATTTTTATAGAAGGGTATTTGAAAGGCAGACGCTTATAAGCTCTGCCATATCATGAAGAAAGAGAAGATCTGTATTTATGTTTATGGCATGAATAATAGCTCACTTTTCTTCTATAATTCCTTGTGCATGTATACTGGAGTACATTTCAACACCAAAGTAGCAGACAGCTTAGTTAACTTACTTAAAATCACATGTTTCAAGGTTAGTCAGATATACCACAAGCTGTACAGAAATGACAAAAACCCATTTTTGTTTTTTATCTTGTAAATAAATCCAGTAGATTTTCTGCATGGCTTCTGCTCTACAGCAATTTGAACCAGCAAGGCAGTGGCAATACCAATTAAATCTTAGAAAATCTCCTGATCCCCTGTTTTCTGGAGTTAACTAACCTTCCACTGTATAAGTCTCTGAGGGCTTGTCAACCTAATACCTTAATAATTGTGGCATCTCTACAATAAGATTTGTCCACCATCTGCAATAGTAGATTTATTTTTCTTAGCCAGTACACACTCCTTTTATAGCTCCCACTAAAATGCTTATTATTTGTAAAGTCTGTTGAATTATTCCTTGTTTAGACAGGGCAGATGATAAATATTTGCATTTCTAAGAGTAACTTCTAATGTGAAAGTGTGATGGGGTTTTTTTTTATCATTTCCTCTGGTTCTTTTTTTATATTAATAAGATTTTTATTGTGAAAATACCATACAGAGGGGTTACAATTACATGAACAAGGTAATGAGTACATTCTTATCAAGCATTGTTGCCTCCTCCTTTGTTTCCCCTTCCCATCCCTTCCCATCTTGGCTCCCCTTCCCTCCCCCACCGCCTCACACCTCGCCAAAGTTGTAAAGTTCATTTTTCCACATAACGACTTGTTCATATAATTGTTGCAATGGGTCCACCTGTATCCCTACTTAAACAATTTGTTTTTTCCCTTCCCCCTCTCCAAATTATACCAACATCAAATACAGTGAAAATAGGGGTTATACCATGGGGGAGGGACACACAAAGCAACAAAGAAATCATCTTATAAATATGATCTTTCTTACTATTGTTTCTAACATAGTTAAAAGTGTGATGTTTTAAAGTGTTAAAGAATCCACATAATGATCATTTGGAATGAGCTTTAGAAATCAGAAGTATTCTTTGCAATCTTTAAGAGACTATGAAGAATTACTACTTCTAAATAGGAAAAGGGACTATTAAAATTTCATAGTCCTGATACTAAAAAGAACTTCGCTTTGTTAGTGTTTTTCTCCTGTAACATTTCTTCAAGGGCAGGAAAATGAAGAACTGCAAAGAGCACTGAAAAGCAAGTATTGTCTTTCTCTCCCTTCACCTCATGCCTCTCCTGGGAAATTCTTTATCTGTCTTGAAGTAAGAATGGTAGGGGAGATGATGAGAGTTATGAAAGATATACACTGACAAAACAGGATGATCTTTGAATTTAAGAGAAAGTGTTATGTTTTGACAAAAAATATTAGGGTTGCTTAAGTTTGAATATTCTCAAAGGAAAGAAATCTGGGTAACTAATTTCCCCTCTGATTCTAAAGTATCAGAGTAACTACTTTTAAATATCTGGAACTACAGTAGTCTTTGATTCTCAACAACAGAACAAGGAATAAGACACTGCCTTAATGTGTTCACATCAAGATAGTCAATGTAAAGTAAAAGTTCAATGAAGATTAAGTATAATGGCTTCATTATATAATTGATGAGCTTCATTACAAATTATCAGAGAGACAATTTTATTTCATAAATTACATTGAGAACATGGGCAACCAGTTGGAGAAAAATATAGAATTTTAAAACATTGCTATAATCAACCTAAATTGAAATGGATCAAGGAAAATGACACTATAGGTAGCATATCATGAGTGTAAGCCCACAAGGAAAGAATGGAGCAAGAAAACTCTAAACATGGAGTGCAATTTAAAATTGATTTAGTTGCTGACTTAAGCCACTAAAAACACTATGAAAAAACTCAAAAGGCAAATGGCAAACAGAAAAAAAAGTACCATTGCTAATAAATACAAATACAAACAATGTTTACTAAAGCAAGTGAGCCAGCCCCAAGGAAACATAGGTTCTATGGTTTCCCTCATTTGTAAAAGTTAGTATACGTGTGTGTAGGATAGTTCTAGCAGAGGATCGCAATAGCTCAATAGCTATGTACATATAACCATATAAAATGATGCTAATCAAAATGAGCTTCAAGATATAGAAACAAAGGTTTTTTATTTTTTTAGTGTACTGTTTGCAGTTCTTTCTTTTTTTGTTTATCCCCTATTGTCAGTGTTTTTAATTTTGGTATCTTTTGTCTTTTATATAAGTTTATCTGATTTGGGGAGGGGAAGGGGATCAGCAAAATGGTGAGGCAAAAGATAGAGGGTGAACCAATACGACAGCAATACTTACAAGACACTGTACTGGAAATGGATTTCACAACTTGGGGAGAGGGGGGAGGAGGGAAAGCAGGAGAAAACGAGGGAGGGGGCAGCAAAGATCAACAAGAATTGTGGTCATTTCCTTACTTATGTAACTGCAATACCTCCGCACATCACCTTTACAATAAAAATAATGACGAGAAGTATAGACAGATAATGGAAACAAAAAAATCACTGTATAGAAAGACAAATATCCATACATGTATAGAAAAAAAGTCAATGTCCTTGGTACCAAAGCACAGAAATTGAGGTAGCAAAGATATAGTATATTGCTTGGACTATTTGATTAGAAAAATGATAAAATTTAGGAAGAATATGAGGAAAAGCCTCTCCTCCATTTGCTACCAATATGATCATGATATGATCATGGGATTTGCATGGACATTGTCAATACAAATGAAACTAGAGATCACTACTTCTGATTCTGCACAAGAAGGTGTTCATTTTAAATTATAAATTTTATATGACAACAAAATATAGAAAATAACCATATGGTAACTAATAACAAATAAGCTTATATAATGCATTCATATAGTAGACCATTATGCATTTTTTTTTGTCAGTCACAGGGCCTGAACTCTGGGCCTGGGTGCTGTCCCTCAGCTCTTCAGCTCAAGGTTAGCGCTCTACCACTTGAGCCACAGCACCACTTCTGGCTTTTTCTGCTTATGAGGTGCTGAGGAATCGAACCCAGGGCCTCATGCATACAAGGCAAGCACTCTACCCCTGAGCCACCTTCCCAGCCCTTCCATTGCTTTTTTAAATGCAAAAAAGACATTATATGCAAGAGTGACTGTGAAGTGTCCAACATTTATAATTAATTTTAAAATATCGTGTTTTCAACTTAAAATATTTATAGTTTGTAGATACTGTAACAAGCTTGTCTTTGCTATTTTTATCTTCTCTAAATCATACACACTAGAACCATCTTTCACAAGGCCATTTGGAGCTAAGTGATTTTCATAGGGTTTTCACCTTTAAATTATAGATTCCTGTATTTGGCAATCCATCATTTTCAAAAGAAAATATGATTATAAAAACTACATGGAAAGGTAGAAAATTGAAAAATTAAACTTTCCAGAGTGAAAAATTAAACTTTCCAGAGTGATGACATTTGAGGAAGTAAATTTATTTTTCATTTACTTACTTTGCAATTCTTACCTTATTATTACTATAGACTACAAAGTGGCAGGTAGGAATCAGTAGCCCTTTTAAAATTTCTCTGTACCATGTCTTACTGCTGTGGTAGAGGTTTTAGCTTAAGATAATACCACTCAATTCTAGTTTTGATTGGTTTCTGGCCATTTTGATTTACTTGGGTGTAATCTATAGCCATCAAATTTTTGTAACCTGTGAAAGGATTGTTTTAGTGGTGCTTATGTTGATGGTGAAATGGTGGTGGTGGAAGACGGTGACAATGGTGACAGTGATGGTGAGCATAATGGTAGTGATGATGATGGTGAAGACAGTAATGGCGGTGGTGATGATGGGGACTTTGAGAGAAAGCAGCAGATATGCAACTATTGAGCAGCTACTTTCCTGAGAATTAGCAGAGTCATTGGACAAGTATATACCGGTTTGTTAGCTTAGCTGGCGGCAGTAGAAGTCATTTCTTTCTTTTTTTTTTCTTTAACAAATTTGTGTGTGTGTGTGTGTGTGAAAATACCATACAGAGGGGTTGCAATTACATGAGCAAGGTAATGAGTACATTTCTTATCAAGCATTGTTGCCTCCTCCTTTGTTTCCCCTTCCCACTCCCATTCCTTCCCATCCTTCCCGCCTCCCCTCCACTCCCCTCCCCCACCAAAGTTGTAAAGTTCCTTTTTCAACAGAACAACTTGTACATCTCATTGTTGCAATGGGTCCACCTTTATCCCTATTTAAACAATTTGATTTTTCCCTCCCCTCCCCAAATTATACCAACATCAAATACAGTGAAAGCAGGGGTTACACCATGGGGGAGGGACATACAAAGCAACAAAGAAATCATCTTCTAAATATGCTAGAAACAATTGCAAGAAAGAAAAAACATTTGAGTCCTTATCTTGGGGTTCATTTCACCTAATATCAACTTATCTGACCTTTTCTGCTTGACTCAGACATATACTCAGATATTGCAAATAAGGGAAACCATGGGACCTATGTTTCTTTGGGCCTGGCTTACTTCACTTAATAAAATTTTTTCCAAGTCTTTTCATTTCCTAACAAATGGGGCAATGTCATTCTTTCTGATGGAGGCATAGAATTCCATTGTGTATATATACCACATTTTCTTGATCCATTCATCTACTGAGGGGCATCTGGGTTGGTTCCATATCTTAGCTATAGTAAATAATGCTGCAATAAACACAGACGTGCTGGTAGCTTTAGTATGGTCTTGTTTGTGATCATTCCGGTAAATGCCCAAAAGTGGGATTGCTGGGTCATAGGGGAGCTTTATGTGGAGTCTTTTGAGGAATCTCCATACTACTTTCCAAAGTGGTTGAACAAGTTTACATTCCCACCAACAATGCTTTAGGGTTCCCTTCTGTCCACATCCCCTCCAGCATCTGTTGTTATTAGAGTTCTTGATTATAGCCATTCTAACTGGGGTGAGGTGGTATCTCAATGTTACTTTGATTTGCATTTCTTTTATGGCTAGAGAAGTTGAGCATTTCTTCATGTGTCTATTGGCCATCCTTCTTTCCTCTTCAGAGAAGTTTTCTTTAAGTCTTTAGCCCACTTATTTATTGGGCAGTTGTTTCTTTGAGGATTTGTTGTTGGGGGATTTAATTTTTTGAGTTCCAAGTATATTTTAGATATGAGACCCTCATCCATTGTATGGCTAGTGAAGATCTTCTCCCAACCCCTGGGCTTTCTATTGATCTTGCTAGCTATGTACTTTGCCATGCAGATGCTTTTCAATTTCGTGCAATCCCATTTGTCCAATCTTTCTTTGATTTGTTGTATTTCTGTATTTCTGGGTCTCTATTAAGAAAATTTTGGCCTGTGCCAAGGAGAGCTAGGGTTTCTCCTATTCCATCCAGTAATGTTTTCAGGGTGTCTGCTTTGACTCCAAGGTCTTTGATCCATTTGGAGGTGATTCTGGAGCAGGGTGATATATAAGGATCTAGCTTTAGTTTACTACAAGTGATTAACCAATTTTGCCAGCACCATTTACTGAAGAGGTTGTCTTTCTTCCGTTCTATTTTTTTAGCTCCCTTATCGAAGATTAGATGCCTATAGGTCTGTGGGTTCATTTCTGGGTTTTTAATTCTATTTCAAGTACAAGTCATTTCTACATCTGATTAGTGCTCCCTGGTAATAGAGGAGCCTCTAAATCAGTCTAATACAGCTCAATCCAGATTATGCATCTTCAGACTTTCTATGGATTTTTCTAATCCAGGTGAGATTCAACACCGAATCCTATTCTTCTTCAATTACAGAGAATGGACCTTCTCTTATCTTCCCTGAAACACTGATTGAAACATTGTTTCATAAGGGGAGTGATAGACTCATATAAACAAATATGAAGTAAACAGAAATTAGAACCTATGAACTTCTAGTAATACATTCTAATCCATCTAATTGAATTACTGCAGACAACTTTTAGAGATGTTTCAGAATTGCAAAGTTGGGGATTTCTTTTAAATGGTGCTTACATAGTCATGTACTGATGCATTGATGTGGCTTGTGCCATTTGTCACTGTAGAACAACCACATATCAGAAAGATTTTGCCACATCCATAGATTTTGCCATCTTGCAATGGCATTCTCAAATTTGTACTCAGGTGCCATGCTTATTACCACAGAATGGAAATAATGCCTGCAACATTTCTATTTCCTAATGCTTTCATAATCTAAACCCATCTAAGCGAAGATTTGAAAACTAGCAATGTAGAAATGGCCAGAGATGTTTGATTCTTTGGGGAACCACATCGGGACAAAGGTCTTTGGATTCATGGCTCTGCCATCTGGGCCAATATAATGTGGGATAAATAGGATTGGGCTTCTTGTTCTCTCTCTTCTAAGAAATGGTTAAAGGAAAAAGGCAGTCTCCGGCTCCTGGAAATTGTCATGTCTTGACTGTGATGCTAGGAACTTTTGACATGTCTTAAAATCACAAAGGAAGTCATTTTGGGGAAGAAAGCCAAACTACTCAGCCTTCCACAATTATGATTCTTCTTTGGAATCGCAAAACAAAGAGAATGATCCATGTGGTTATTTTCTTCTCTCCAGGGTGGTAGTAAATGGTACCATTATGGATGCCTAGAAGTTAATGAATTGCAAGCAATAGATGACTTAGGGCATTAGGCTAAATTCTCTGGAGATCCTGTTGAAAGAGGCTGTATGATGAGTGGGATAATGGTACCCACTGTATTATTCTGCGTTTCTTCTCATGAGAATAGTACATTTCCTTATTATTTAAGGTAATTAGAGAGGGAGTTTTCTGAAACTTGCATCTGAAAGCAATTTAATCTACCTTACTAAGAAGCAGAGTGAATTGGAGTTTACTTCTCTTTTTCTTCATTGATGCACTTGGGCAGCTAATGTAAAGTCAATAAATGTCACCTGCAAAGTTGTAAATCCATAGCTCTATAGTTAAGTTCTTTTATTTTATAAGAACTAATCCTTTTTAGCTTCATTAAGATCCTGAAGTTTCAAATATTTTATACATCATTTGTAAAACAAAACTGAAAAAATACGTTATCTTTGCATTTTATGAGATTTAATAACTACTAATGAAGAAAATTTGGTCCCAATAATTGCTGACTGTTGTTGACAGCAGAAGTGTAAATATAACCTCAATTTTTGTTCATGGCTTACAATCCTTCAGATGCTTAAAGTCATGGCTGGTATGAGTGTATCAGGCATGGAGCATTAAGAGCTTTAGGTAGACAGGTCCATAAAGGAAGGTCAGGGAGAGTATTTTCTTAGCAACATTTCTCATTTTTCTTACTATGGTAACAAGTGGTGAGTAGTTGTTTATGAACTGGTCTCAGAATAATTTGAGGAGTTATTCAGGATTTCTTATAATTTTTTTGTCAGTTGTGGGGCTCTCTGGGCCTGAACACTGTCCCTGAGCTCTTTAGCTCAAGACAAGTGCTCTACCACTTGGGCCACAGTGCCACTTCTGGTTGTCTAGTGGTTAACTGGAGATAAGAGTCTCATGGACTTTCCTGCCCAGCTGGCTTGGAATTGTCATTCTCAGATCTCAGCTTCCTGAGTAGCTAGGATTACATGCGTGAGCCACTGGTACCTGGCATAAATAGAGGAATTTAATTAATAATTCATTGCAAAATGTTGTTTTATTCTGTGTATCTACATTTTTCTTCAAGAGATTTCTATATAATCAAATCTAAATCCAGAATTTTGTTGAAATTTATCTATCTATCTATCTATCTATCTATCTATCTATCTATCTATCTATCTATCTTATCTAATTAATGATCCACCTATCTATGATCTATCTCCTTCAAAGTAAAATCAGAAATGTCATTGTAATATACCACAGAGGTGAAAATTACACTGATTAAGTAGTAATAGGACTACAGTTCTTCACCATCTTACACTTATGTTCAGTTTTTCACTGAAGTAGTTCAAAGAACACAGCTTCCTAAAGAAAAAATAAAAGCCTAAGAATATTATAATATATATATATACATATATACTTATCAAATGTAAACCCTTCTTTACTTTCAATTTGGTAGCAGTATGGGCACAATCCCCAGTGAAAGATGGGTGTGAATAGTAGTTTCCATGCAGAATTAAAATACTATGGCCCAGGGCAGAGAGTCAAGGCCCAGAGGCCTCTGCAGCACAACCATCCTGGTAGTGATGACAGAACTCCAGCACTGGCTGCTCACCACCAAGTCTGAATTCAAAGCAATTTCAATCTGAAATTTGCTATTGAGTTGTTGCTTCAGGCCTCGTTATGATTTGGATGTGAAGTAATGTCTCTCCCGCAAGGATCTTAGGTCGAGGGCTTTGTCCCCAGCTAGTGGTACTACTTAGCAAATTACTAGAAACTTTAGGAGCTGAAGCCTAACTGCAGGAAATGTGTCACTGAAGGCATGTCCTTGGAGTTGAATCTCATTTCCCATTGGCCAAGGTGAGCAGCTTTACTCTAGCTCCTGTCTTATCTCACCACAGCCTCTGTATCAATAGAGACAAGGACTAGATGCTGAAACCAAGGGCACATATAAATAATTATCGACCTTTTAATTGTATTTTCTCAGGTGTTTATTACAGTAAAAGAATGTTTAATTAATTCAGATAATTAATACTAAAGAAGTGGGATCCAGGCTGCGTTTAAACTTGGTGATGCTTCTTAAGCATTGGAAGTGGTTTGTGGAAGGAATTTGGCAAAGTAAGATGGAGAAACCCTGGGATTCTGTAAGCTCAGCTTTCTAGGCGATTCTGGTGGATCTGTGAAGTCCAGAAGGCCAATAAAAATGGAGAGTAAAGACTGTGCTCATTAGGTTTCTGTTAAGATGAAAGACTGTATTGCAAACTAGATTAGATACCATTCATGATACATTCTGACAATGAATTTGTTTCTGTTTTTTCCATCTCCTGAGACTTTCTGAGAGGTGAAGAGTTTAAACGTGTTTAATTAATTTAATGACGGAAATTTTAGGACAGTCTAGTACTCTAGATGTCACATTCTTGGCTGCTTGTAGCCAAGTTCATAGTGAGAGCTGGTGGCACAGTGGAGCAGTAAGACTGAAAATGACTGCAATTTGGTCAGGAAATCCCATGCAAAGTTGGGACTAAGAGCAAACAAACCCTGTGCCATTAAAAAGAAGCCAAGAACGTTCCATTGGGACAACAGGAAAGATGCCATGAAGGCATTCAAGGTATTAGCCAGATACCATGTTGAGATCAAAGAAATGCCAGTTACTGCTTGAGTTTTGAAAGACCTTGTCATCATGCATGTGATGCTGGTCTTAGAGGCAGGAGCAATGCAAGAGTTATGGTGTCAGGGAGGTTCTCATCCAGATTTCACAGGAAGGCCTGGCAAGGTGGGGCACCACCAGGCTGCCCACATAGAGCTTCGGAGTGAGTGATGAATGGGGTTGTGAAAACGGAACGAGGGGTTGAGACAGATGGGGTGGGGTGAGAGGGATGACAGTGATCAAGATGCACTGTATTGAAAAGGTGACATGCTGTATTAAAACCCTTTCCACAATCAAAGGTAGGTAATATAGATATATGTATGTATACATATATATGTAAGTATGAAAGCATATATCTATGTTTGCACATATATTTGCATACACAGACATATACATACACAAAATTTTCAAAATAAGTGGTAAGAAAATAAGCGAGTCTGTAAAAGATATAGGCAAAAGGTCTGGACATTTTAACCAGGAAACTCAATGTTTTTAGTCATTGAAAAATGTACTCTGAATTCCCAATGAGATATCCATTAGAATGGGTAAAATGAAATTTTGACCATTTCGAAGAAGAAGGGAGAATGTAGTAAAAAAAAATTCAATGCATATCCTACAAAAACAGGAAAAACGAGGGAAGGGGTGCGCTGGAGGGATGAATGGGAATGTTAAAAGGGTGACACTGATCCAGGTACCTCATTTTCATAAACTGCTGTGTTGAATGCCATCTCCTTTGTACAGTGACTTAAAGACTATATATCCATATCTATATACATATAGATACATCTTATTCTGGCAAGGACCAGGAGGAACCCCCATACAATGCTGGTACGTGTACAAAAGGGTAACTCCGTTGAAAAAATGTTTGGTAGCTTTCATTTAAGTATTCTGCCCCTCTAATATTTAATGAAGAGAAATAAAAATACATATCTATAAAGTACTTTCAAATAAATATTCCCCCAAACTGTATTTGCAATGCAATTACTCAAAGTAAGAACAAAATCCAAATGCTAATTAGCAGATAAATAGGCAAATGAAGTCTGAAGTATTTGTAGTGAAGTAAACACTACACACACTCAAAGGTTTTGTTGTGGTTAGATTTTAATCCTAACTACTCAGGAGGCTGAGATCTGAGGATCATGGTTTGAAGCTAACCTGAGCAGGAAATTCTGTGAGATTCTTATCTCCGATTAACCACCTAAAAAGCTATAAGTAGAGCTGTGGCTCAAGTGGCAGAATCCTAACCTTGAGTGACAAAGCTAAGAGGTAGCACCCAGGCCCTGAGTGCAAGCCCCAGTACCAGAACAAAAGCAAAAAACAAAGAAAACTAAACAAAAGAGCACATAATATATTATTTCACACACAAACATTCTGGAGAAATGCAATCGACTTAGAAGCATATGAGGGTTTGCCCTGGGACAGGAGCTTGAACAGGAAGAAGCAGGAAGGATACAGTAACAGGGGCATGTAAGGAGTTATCTATGGTTGATATGTATTATTTTGAGAGTAGTAATGAATATATAAATTCCTTAAGATGTATGAAACTTTTACTAATTGTGTATGGGTTATTTATGCCAATTACCTCTTGATGAATCTGCAAGAATAATTTGAGAAGTCACAGGACTGATAGAAGCAATGTCAAATTGCCATAGAACTAGAACACTTCCTGGGCAACTTCCAAGGTCATATATCGAAATTGATAACAGGGTGCATGTGCTTTGGGGAGTTTTTGGAACATCCAAGAAAGAGTTTTCATCCAAGAAGTGGAATGCCAAGGGAAATAGTGACGATAACCAAAAAGCATCAACAGTAATTCAGGCATCATAGGAACATCATGTCCAGAAAATGAATTCATCCAGGGTGTTCCCAGGTACTGAGTTCTGGAATCATTTACCTTATAGCAGGTTTGCAGTAGTTGACTTATTAGCTACAGAGTATCTCATTGTAACTCATTTGCATTGGGAATTGAAATTCCTGAATGGATAAGAATGCTTACACCAGCAGACAAAACACACACCCTCTTATGTCAGGAACACGAAAAATTGCTTCCAGAATTTTGCTGTGTAAGAGGTCAGATCTTGGGAGCAGGAGAGAGATGATTCCTCATCTCTTCTTGGAAATAGCCTGTTAATAGTAGTCCCAGTCCATGCACCTTTCCCCATCAAGATCACACATCCCATTTCTCTTCCTTTACACTTCACACTGAAGTATCCTTTCTCTGTAAGGCCACCTCACTATCATGGCTGAATAATTGTGTTTCCCCCCTATTTCTGTGTGGAAGTTTGAGAGTCAGTCCCTCAAGCTGTTCCTTTGTTGAGAAATTAAGTCTTTGCAGTTGATCAAGTTCAAATAGTGTCATTAAAGAGCACTTGAATCCTATATGACAGCCAGCAGGGAAACTGCCATTTGAAGATGTCTACAAGCCAAGGAACTCAAAATATACAGCAATCCACCAGAAGCTAGGAGACAGTCATAGATAGTACTCTTCTTCACAGTTCCCAATGCTAAGCAACTCTGCTGACACCTGGCCTAAGACTTCCACCTGAAGAACAGTGAAACAACCTATTCTATTGTGTCAGTCATACAGGTTGAGATGTTATTTTATTTTAAATACAAACCTGTGAAACCAATACACTTATTTCCATCTATGATATTTGCATATTAGGTCTGGATATTCTTTTCTAGGAAGAAAAGACAATGCTGCTCAATTCAATTTTTACTTTAACTTTTTTTGGGAGGGGGGTGGTTCAGAAGGCACTCTGTCTCCTAAAGTGATGTATGTAGGCATCATATTTCATCTGTTGATTTAATTGTACCAGTTTACTTCATAGAGTTGAAGGGGGCTTTCAGATAAAATTGCCATTCTCTCACACTTTTGTAATGAATTTCTATAAAGTATTACCATAGGGATCATCTGATTTCAAATTTCATCAGGAAATCCGTAACACAGAAAGAATCCTATCACTCTCCAAATTTCAGGTGTTAAAGAAAAACTGTGGACAAAACACATGTAATGGAATTCATATGAGCAAAGAATGACCCATGAATCAGGCAGCACTCATAATCAGAAGAGGTCTGAAGAACACTGCCATACAAGATAGGAAAATATGTATAGACAAAATGGGGGTACAAAGTCCAGGCACTGCCATGCATGTGCCGTATGCACCAGCTGAATTTCAGCTATGTATTTCAGCTGAGACCTTATTGTCCATTACAAAAAAATACTTCTAATCAGGAACCAGTCCATTTCCATACTACAGTAGGAGACAGTTCCCCATGTAACATCTTACTATATGGAGACTCAAGGCATTAAATCCCTGTGTGATTAATTGAATATAAACATCTTCATGTTACCTGGATGCATGATCAGATCCAAGTCAGAGAGCTTTGATTTTTGGTAGCAAGACATAAAACTCAGTGGTGATATCAATAATTTAAAAACCCTACAATGGATATAACACCATAGCCAAATGGAATAGCACAGGAAGCCAGGCGCCAGTGGCTCATGTCTGTAATCCTAGCCACTTCGGAGGCTGAGATCTGAGCTCTCAGATCTGAGCCAGCCCAGGCAGGAAATCCCTTAAGACTCTTATCTACAATAAACCACCAAACAAACAAACAAATAAGCAAACAAAAAAATACCGAGAAGTTGAGCTACTGCTCAAATGGTAGAGCCCTAGTTTTGAGTAAAAAAGTTCTGGAACAGCATCCTGGCCCTGAGTTCAAGCAAAAAATATTGGCACAAAAAATAAATAAAATAACAGAGACATAGTGAATTTGAATGAATTATGCATAAGTAACAGGGATCTAAATTTGACATTTGACAATTATTTCCACAGCGTTGTTTAATTTTTTTAATTTAATTTAATTTTATTTGTGAACATACTGTACAGAGGGGTTACAATTACATGGGCAGGATAATGCATACATTTCTTACCAAGCATTGCAGCCTCCTCCTTTGTTTACCCTTCACCTCCCTTCCCAGCCTCCCCCCTCCCCCCACCCAATCCTTCCCCCCTCCCTCCCCACCGTAAAGCTCGTTTTTGACATGACAATTTGTACTTCTCATTGTTGCAACAGGTCCACCTGAATCCTTAAACGACTTGTTTTTCCCCATCTCCTCCACAAGTTATACTGACATTAAATATAGAGAGTTTATGGAAAATCATTCATTACTTTCAGTCCTAAATGTGGGTATTAGAATAATTTTTAGTATAGGTCATATACAGGAAACTAGATTATATGTATCTGTTGATTTATTATTTATTATCTTTTAGTAGTTGTACAAAAGGTTTTATTTTCTTTTTGGGGGACAGGGGTCTGGTTGTGGGCCTTGAACTCTGGGCCTGGGCGCAGTCCCTCAGCTCTTCAGCTCAAGGCTAGCGCTCTACCACTTGAGCCACAGCGCCACTTCAAGCTTTTTTCTTTTTGCTTACGTGGTGCTGAGGAATCGAACCCAGGGCCCCAGGCATGCAAGGCAAGCACTCTACCACTGAGCCACCTTCCCAGCCCAAGGTTTTCAATTTAACATGTCAGTTTGTGAGTACAACGCATCTTGATTAATGTCACCCTGTCATCATTCTTCCCCATTTCTCTCAACCCCAATCATTCTTGCACTTACCTGGTTCCATTTTCACATATACGCATTGAATACTATGACTATGTTTGCTTACCCTTCCTCTCTCTGTTCTTCTTCTTCCCCTCTCCTTGACTTCATGTTCCCTTGATAATATATGTTCTGGCTTCCCCATATTCATTTCATTAACTGTAAATTAGTTGTTCAATCTTGCTTATGTAAGCACTATGACATAGCCATTCTGTTCTACGATTAGTGCTAGGTCAGATCTCCATGGTGAGTTCCATGATCTGATCTCCACTCTCAGTCTAGTCAGGTGTATACAGTCTAATGAGGCAGTAACCCTTACAAACTATGATGAGTATTCAAAAGGATAAAAATGAGACCTTGAGTATGATCTTGAAGAATAATAAAGCCTAAGTATTTCTCTTAAGTACATGCCTGATTCATAAATACATAAATGATGACTCTTTCCAAAATAGGAGAGTCAGCTTTAACCCAATTTACATACTACTCAGACACAAGAAATGATGCTACAGGTGAATGGAGCACAGTTTTAGGAAGTATGAAGAAAGTCCAGGTACACTGAATGCTGGAGGCTGCTATCCTATTCCTTTCTACTTCTTTGTGTGCATTTCTTTTCTGTGTGTCAACTTCAACTGCTCCTGTTTCTTGTTTCCTGTCTGTCCTGGTACTTCTGGTTTATATTTTTATACAGTGCAGAGCAAGGACCTTCCTTGTTGAGTCTGGTTCCTTGAGAAAATGTCCCTGAGAAATGTTTCAAACCGTCCAGCACGAATGCTTTATTCTAGTGACAACATTGCGACAGCAAAACTAACACACAGGGACAGGATGTTCAGGAGTTGACAATACCAAGAGAAACTGCATACAGCTTAAATGACTTTTACTACAATATTTCCTTCAATAAGCTAAGTAGTAGGTATGAGCAAATAACTAGTTTGCAGGCATATGCCACCTGCTATCTCTTCAGACCAGTTGCTTTGCCCTCTACGTATGCTCAGCTAGTGTTTCCTGGTTTCCATTGCTTTATTGCAGTTACATGCAAGGCTGCGAACAGCTTTAGAGCAAGGCAGAGAGCAGGGTTCTGTTGGGTATGCAGAGACCAGGTAAAAAGACCAATGCAGACTCTTACAGACAGACCTCATTTCTAGCAATC
Organism: Dipodomys ordii; assembly: GCF_000151885.1. Lineage (NCBI taxonomy): Eukaryota > Metazoa > Chordata > Mammalia > Rodentia > Heteromyidae > Dipodomys > Dipodomys ordii. The sequence goes on from NW_012267236.1 coordinate 14,967,616, forward strand.
AACCAGCCCTTGGGGAGCCTTGGCGTCCTCTGATTGGTAGCCATAATTTCATCTTCTGATTGGTTCTGATCAAAGCTACCTTAGCTTTCCCATCGTTGCTTGCCTGTGTGGTCTACCACTCCTTGTCAATACATTCATAACTTTTGTGTACTGCAAAGTATGTTTATTACTTGGGAGGGTCAGTTGGTGGAATCTAGGATTAATAAAAAGTAACAACTATTATATTTAATACTTTATACAAGTGGAGGGACAGTGAGGGGACGGGAAGCAGAGGTGGGGCAAAGGAGAGCAGAAAGAGGAGGTTAATACGGCTGAAGAACTCCATGCTCACTTATAAACATAGGTAAGGAAACTGGTTAAAATTGTTTTAAAAGGTGCAGGAAGAAAGAAATAGGACGAATATGATTAAATTAATCCTATGTATACATGAAAAGATCACCATGAGACTCCTTTGCAGGATAAATTTGTGCTAATGACAAAAGGAAAACGCCATGTGCTTACTTGGTGCAATATTAAAATGTTTACAACCTCGTGTTTTACTGTAAAGGTGAGTTTGCGAACACAGACTCAGGTTGACAAAGATAGCTAATTTATTCATTTCGAACATTAAATAAACTTTTAAACATTTAGTCATGTTTTAATGACAGATAAAATCACCAGTCAAGAGTCAGGACAAATAAGTATAATTCATTGTCCTGGACAGGATCCTGGGAGAGCACTATAAGGAAATCTTTTAGGTGAAAACTGAGAAAATATAGAATTTATAATAATATGTCAATTAATTGTAATCAGTGTTGTATAACATAAAATATTAGTAATAGGAGATGGTGGATGTGAACATATTAGGACTCACTGTACTGTGTGTAAAATTTCTATGTAAATTTAAGATGTTCTAAAATTTAAAAGGTTTATTTATTTTTTGTGCAAGTCTTGGGACTTGAACTCAGAGCCTGGGCACTCTCCCTGAGCTTTTGTACTCCAAGTTAGCACCCTATCACTTAAGCCACAGCTCCACTTCTGGCTTTGTGATGGTTATTTGGAGATAAGAGTCTCATAGTCTTTCCTGCGTGAATTGTCTTTTTAAACTTCAATCCTCAGAGCTCAGTGTCCCAAGAAGGTAAGATTACAGGTGTGAGCCACCAGTACCTAGCGTAAAATTTAAAAGTTGATTTAAGCAACCAAGGTATTATTTATAAAAATCCATTTCATATATCCCTGAAAGCCATATGTCAGTCCTTTCTAGTCTGAAAGATTACAGGGATGAAAAATTCTGAGTCTTATAAAACAGCAGATAGAATTTACACAAAAAATGTTGCTTTTTGTTATACATTATTAATGGCTCATAACAGAAACATGATTCCTGAATGATAAAGTGATGACTGAATTCAAATACCATTCAATAAATTATGATTGCTTTTCCCTCGAACTGTTTTGGTTTGCAGATTGCAGGATAGATAGCTCTGTATTTAAACTCTGCATTGAAAGTCATAGTTCTCTCATACCTCCTTTCCTCTGTTCCCATCCTACCCCTTCCTTCGGTCTCCTCTCTTCTTTTTCTTCCTCTTCTTCCCTTCTTGCTCTTTCAGCCCTGTTTCTTGAGCATTTTCCCCATTTCCTGCACCAAATTTAGGAATGTACTCCCTCAAGAGACTGGGACAAGCAAATGGATCACAGAACAGAATGCATTATACAAAGACTTTTTCAAAAGATCTTGCTAGTTTTGTTTCTTTAAAAATGCACCTAGCAATGGGTTCAGGCTACAGAGACTGACCCAAGCAAACTGTAACAGATAAAGACTCACATAGAATAGAGCAACTCAGTTGGCCCGTGTTGGCCCCATGGTCATGGAAGTCGCTAGGTGAGTGCACCCCATTCCATGGCTGGAGTTTCTCATGGGCCCATGGGAAAGAGGGGTTTCCAGCTCAGTGCTTGGGACTGTAAGTGCCCGGGGCTCTTCAAAACACATTTGCTGCATATGATATTTAAAGACTTCTAATTCTCTAAGGGCTGGCCAAGGAGGGTTTTCCTGTTTTTCCAAGCTGCCTTGCAGAACATATTATACTGTCCAGAAATGATGTTTAAAGTTTCCATAGCTTCTGGTTCTCTGGGCCACATCACCTTGCAGTTGCCCTCAAATTGTTTCTGAATCACGTTTCCTCTGGCACAAAGCAGGAGCCCTCGGTTCACATTACCCCTTACAATGCACAGCCCGCGCTCTCGCTCTCTCTCCCTGCTGCAGAGGAGCTCTAACGTCAGAATGAAAAATGATAAAGCATACATGAAATAGCAACCACATGTTCTCAGCCGTGTGGCCTTAGATCTGCAGGGTCTTTCAAAGCAGGGAGTAAAACATCTTTTCAGGTCTTGGTACCAGAGATAGAGCCTGTTGGGAAGCATCTCTAGGGCTGGAGTCTCCAACTGGGAGTGATCTGGGGCCCAGAGGGGTTCTCTTACTGATCAGAGCCACGCTAGAAATGGCAGAGGGAAATAGATATGTGAGGGAAGGAATGAGGAGAACAGAGCAATCCGAAGACTAGGTTCAAGTCTCTGTGGTGGCCATGTGTTCAGTTGATTCTACACCTTGACTACCAAGCCTTTCATCCTCTTTTTTTAAGGCCTTCTATCCTGAAATTGATTGCTATAGAATCCTTTTAATTGCTATAAATCTGAAGACCTTTAAATTTATTCAACACCCTGATATGTTAAAAAAAAACTAGAACTAAATCTCAAAATGTCTTAAAAGTCCCTCATAAGAAGGAAAAGTAAGAGTCCTTGAGATAATTTAATTTTGTGTGTGTGTGTGTGTGTGTGTGTGTGAGAGAGAGAGAGAGAGAGAGAGAGAGAGATCTTCTCATCTCTTGAGACTCTTGCTTAGGAGACATCTACCTTAAGTCTCAACAATCTAATCCTTGGGCCCTACATGTGCCAGGCACATGAATACTTCTCCTGCTCATGCATCCTCTCCAGTCTGTGAAGCTCTTGCTTCATAGTGACCCACTGAGTCATTAATAGCCATTCTTAATTGCTCAAGTCTGGCATCAGTCACTTTGTGATTGATAACTGTTCTAAGAAAGCTTGTATTTTCCTTATATGTTTCTGAATATATCTTTATTATACCTTCTACAAAATTCCATACTCTACTTTTTTTGTTGCCTGTCATGGAACTTAAACTCAGGGCCTGGGTGCTGTCGCTGAGTTTTTCACTCAAGGCTAGTGCTCTACCTCTTGAGCCACAGTACCATTCCACTTTTCTGGTGGTTAATTGGAGATTAGAGTTTTATGGACTTTCCAGCCTGGGCTTGCTTCAGATCACAATCCTCAGGCCTCAGTCTCCTAAGTAGTTAGGATTACAGGTGTGAACCATCAACACCTGACAATACTATCATACTCTAGATTTTTTTTGTACTTACAATTCTGTTTCTTACTGAACAGTATCGACAATTAAAAGATTTTTTTTGTCCCTTGGCATCCAATGAAATTGGTAAGAAATTATTTTCTGCCACAGAAATTGGCAAACATTACAAGTTAAATACATATTTGGGTCCAAGAAAGCCATTTGTTAAACAGTTACCAGTCTAGCTCTACTTTTATCCATGTTCAAAATCTAGCTGGGGGCTGGGAAGGGGGCTCAGTGGTAAGTGTGCTTGCCTCAGATGCATGAGGTCCTGGGTTTGATTCATCAGCACTACATAAACAGAAAAAGCCAGAATGGCACTGTGGCTCAAGTGGAAGATCACTAGCTTTGAGCTGAAGAGCTGAGGGACAGTGCCCAGGCCCAGAGTTCAAGCCCTATGACTGGCAAAAATGTAAAAAGAAAAAAAGAAAATCTAGCTGTGGATCTGAAATAGTCTCTACAAAAAAGTGGAATTAACAAATCTATGAAAAAATGATGCAGATGATGAATCAATAAGCCAATAAATGGTGTCATTATGTAAATATAACCTCTCTGTACATCACAATAAAATACAGAAAATAAAATCAACAAAGACAAAAAGGAGCTTGTACCTACCTGAATGGCTAATCATAAGACAATAAAGATAGGAGAGTTAAAATGCATAATTAAATCAGAGAGAAAATAACAGAGATTCAAACTTTTCTTTTCTGATCTCAAGAGATGCATGCCTGTAAATGTGGCCAAATGATAAATGTAGGACCAAAGGTTAACCTGAATCTCTCTTATCCATCACATTTAATTTCTATTTGTAAAGTTTAGGTACTATCTTCAGTGATTTTCATATCTGTACAAGAATCAGATTGCTCAGAATATAGTCCATTATCTAAACAGCTGAACTAGTAAAAAGAACTACAAGAAATTCAAGTTTAAAATGGCATCTGACTAAGTGATCATGAATCATATTTCATTGTCACTAAGTTCCAAACCTGAGTTTGACATGCTATATCTCCAATAACTTTACTGCCAAAACTGCCTCAAACTGATACCCACTGTACTGCCAAAATCTGGAAAGAATTTCCACTTCCTACAAGGCCTCCGAAAGTGTGTCCAGTTAAAGAACCTGACACTTCGCCTTGCTGTGCTTCTACCACAGGAATGAGCTTTCTGGATTGAAAGAAGTAGACTATTTTTAGTGCCTCCACCTGTATCTGCAACCTGCAATAGAAATGGACATTGTGACCCATATGAACTCCAGCCTTCCACTGGGAGAATGCCTTCTTTTTTTTGAGTTCACTGGGCTCTTTCTGTCTCTCTTCTTCTGTTTTCAACAGTTTCTTCTATGAAATCTTTTCAGGACGGAGGCTCTCTTCCCACAGCCAAGTAGGAACTGTGCATGTACATGAGTGGAAAGGGCTATCTGGGCAAAGTGGGGAGAGCACAATTCCAGTCAGATCCTATGAGCCTTGAAGCTCATTGAGCTTCCAGTGAGATCATATTGAGACTGGAGCCTTGAAAGTATCTACATGGAAATAGAGATGGGTTTCAGAGCTGGAATTCTGCATATTCAAAAAGTTCAATGACATTATTTTCCGAGTACATTCTAAAAGGAAGAATGGAAGGAAATATATCTTAACAAGAATCTTTGTTAAAGTTTAATAATTTCCCTTATTGTCAATATTTAAGATGAATTGTTTAAGCAAGCATAAAACAGATGAGTTTAACTTGGAGGACTCGGGGGAGAATTCCACTTGGTATGTCTGGGTTGGAGGGAGATCTTTGTAGTTAGCCATCTTCAAGGAAAGGAGTTCTGGATTGGCCTGTCTCAAACGTGATAGAACACATGCAAACTTTCAACCCACTTCTTCTTGGAAGTCTGCAAAGGATTAAAATCATCACAGAGAGATTAGGAGGGCTGCCTGTCCTGGGTCTTCCAGCCTCCACGATGTAGCCTGGTCAGTGTTGAAGAAGAAGCAGCTGCTCTAGAAAGACTCCTTCCCTTTGCCAGGCCCTCTTACCCCATCATAGACTCAAAGTAAAGCATGGGACTTCCACTGGGGGAGAAATTAAGCTTTTAGCTCCACTAGCAGCAGAACATAAACGAATAAGCAGTCTCTAAAAGCAAGAGAACATGTCAGCATCTTTTTCTTTAAGCACATACAAAATATATAGCATACTTCCAGACCGCTAGTACTCTTGAAGTTGAAACACACAACATTCTATATTCAGTTGTGTAAGAATAAACAGAATAAACAAACCAAAGCCTATAGCATGCCACTTCTGCACTTCTGAAAGCTGTTAAACTATTCAATGAGCCACAATGAAAGGGGTGGCCCTACTTAAAACAGGAAGAGAGAGAGAGAGAGGAAAGAGAGAGAGAGGGGGGAGAGAGGGAGAGAAAGAGAGAAGACAGACAGACAGGCAGACAAAGAGAAAGAGAGACAGAGAGATCTGGGTAGAAAGTCCACTTTTCTGAACATGTACCCAGGAAAGTTTAGAAGCTGATAACTTTGTCTCAGACTGTTAACATATTGCTAGGTGCCAGCAGGAAAAATCTAGATGGTGGCATTACAAGTGGCACTATGCATCTGTACACTACTAAGATAAACACTATCAAAGTTCTAAATAGGGAAGTAAATGTTTGGTTGTTCTATAAGAAAATGAAAAAGAAAAACCAGCAGGTAGTGGTGGCTCAGCCAACCATTCAGGTAAGTCGGTGAGCTGTAGGATTTCTTTAGCTCCTGCTCTGTTGGACCCCTGTATTTAGTGTGCTGGTCATAGAATCCACACTAAAGACACACACAGGGCTGTCAGATTCTTGGAAATTGTACCAGAAACTGCTGGATGAAGGTGTCTGTCCAGAGGCCTCAGCCTTTATTGTCCGGAATTTCTCCAGCCATGTCAGACAGACATCGTCCTCTTGTGAGATTCCTATCGGTGGCTAGAATAAGACAAAGTTCTAAGCATATTCTAGGACTACAGTCTCCATTTATCACAGGCATTCATGCATTGTTTCAACGTTTGATTCCATCCCCTGCCTTCTAATAAGGCCATGTTTTTGAAAATCATCAAGATCTATTTTGGTTAATTGTTGATTAAAGAAAAGAAGCACTATGTAAAAATCATAGAGGGGAAGAAATTAGAAGCAGCATCTAACCCTTTTCCAAATTTGTAGAGTTCTCATAGGGTTCCTAAAGCACAAAGTTTATACATACAAACACATATGTGTGGATATATATCCAAGTATTACTACTAAATTACTAAGCATATTTATATTCTATCAAATTCTTTGAGGTTAATTATTTAATAAGTTGGAAAATTGGTGTTTCTTTTGTTTTAGGGGTAGCATGAGAAATAATTATTGAGTCAGTTAAGGGTATTGTGATTCAAGAAAAAACAAGACTCCGCTCAAGGCGAAGCCGGTTGGTAATTTTATGAAAATATTATTCTCAAGAGTCCTATTCTAGTTTAGGCTTTGTAGTCATGTGGGAGTGGAGAGTTAACTGTCTCCTAGGCCTTGTCACCAAGTATTCAGTAATATTCTCTCCTAACATTTATTAAACTAATCAGTATACAAAAGAATTAATGTACATTACATCAATAGTTCTAAGAAGCTTTCAAATGAAGCAAGTGCTGCATTATGCGTTATAGGCAAGAAGACCAATGTTCAAATAGGCTAAGTTACCCAAGTCACCCAGCTACTGAATGTCACTTGAACACAAAAAAGCTAGAGCTGAAGCTAGTGTCCTGTCTAAACATCACACTTTTCCCAAATGGATGGGTGGACAGTTTTCTATCCTTAGAGCAAAGAGCTGATGTTTCTGGAGAGGATACACCAGGAGGAACCACCAAATGCTAGGGGATGGTAGAACAGTCTAGACAGCACATTTTCTTACATTAGCTCACTTCGGAAGCATAAAAACTAGATGATTTGACACATCTGCATTGACTTCAGCAAGCCACAATGCAGCTTCTGTTAGCACTACTCTACCAGTTAGTCCTTAGATCTGAATCTGGTCCAAGTTCAAAGAAAGCAATCCTGTGGGTGCTGCATCTTGTTCAACACATTTGCTCAAAAACTTGGGATATTAGAGATGTTTCTACCTGGCTCAAGCTTATCTATTTGCATAAAACATTTAGATATTCTATTCCTAATGCTTTTAAAGGAAAAAAGTCTTCAGAGCCTAAGTATATTTTCCTTAACCTCTTTTATTTTTCAAAGTAGATGAGAAAGGAAAGAAATGCATCAGGCTTTACATAAAGGAAATAGCTCCAGGCAAACCTTGCGAAATATTTTAATGGTTTAAACATTAAATTTACCAAGTTTTCTTTCATTTTCTTAACTTTGTTCCTTTTGAACTGGCTCAACCTTCATGTTTAATTCTTGGAGCTTTCAAGGAAGAGCTCACAGAAAGTTATATACACAAATATAACAAATATTTCAAATAAAGCACAATGCATAAAACAGAGAACAGGAGAACACTGACAACAGCTGCTAGATTTAACACTAATAGTTTTGAAAGATTTTGGCTTGAAGGTTAAGAGTATCTTATGACAATAAGCAGGCTTTGTATATAATGTCAACAGTCCTGTTGCAACACGTCCAGTTTTAATTTATTCTTTTTCATTTGTATAAGACAAATAATATAATTATGGATGTCTGGTTCATGACATTCAGTTACAAAAAACGTCCCAAATCAATCATGCTTCTGAAGAAATAACAACTATTACAAACCTCTGGCCTATATGTCTGGTAATAGCTACAATTTGGTCTAAATGTGATAATATGCTTCAAATCTTTATGCAGTTATTTTATTTAAATGTGTGTTTGGTGTACTGGTATGTAAATCTTTGAACTTTCCATCCAATTTGTTTCTCCAGAGCATAGCATGACTACTATTGCGTCTACTTGAGAGGTTGAGTAAAAGAGCCCTCCCCCCGCATAGACCAGATAGATACACATGGAAGTTTTCTTGGCCTCTGGCTTGGTCCAACACAGACTCTGCAAGTTCCCCAGGCAAATGATGAGAGCAACACACACACACACACACACACACACACACACACACACGAAGAAACAAATTTATACAGAAAAACACATGTAAACAACAAAATAAAGTATATTATACTTTTTGTTAGACTTCAAGTTGTCAGATCAGAAACCTGCTCCATAATATGAAGGCAAGCTAAATAAAAGACACAACAAAGTTGTTTTGTAGGAAGCAAATGAAGTTGGAGTTTGGCTTGTAGAAGGAAGAAGGTTTAAACAAAACATTGGAGGCCATTCCCCTTCCAAGAACACACAAGTCGACAGTAAATGTCAAGGCAAGGTACTGGATGACCCAGCCTTCCTGTGTACTTATGTTAAAGGACACCTGAAGCTTTCCCACACCCAAGCAAACGATACAGAATCCAGATCTGGTAAGGAGACCAGACTGGTACATAATTCTTGAGATCTTCCTCTAAGAAAATGCCTTGGTCTTGAACATTACCTTCCAGAATAAATTTCTATAATGAAAACAATGAAAAGAGCAATCATTTCCTAACAAATGGGGCAATGTCATTCTTTCTGATGGAGGCATAGAATTCCATTGTGTATATATACCACATTTTCTTGATCCATTCATCTACTGAGGGGCATCTGGGTTGGTTCCATATCTTAGCGATGGTAAATAATGCTGCAATAAACATAGTTGTGATGGTAGTTTTAGTATGGTCTTGTTTGTGATCATTTGGGTAAATAAATGCCCAAAAGTGGGATTGCTGGGTCATAGGGGAGCTCTATGTAGAGTCTTTTGAGGAACCTCGATACTACTTTCCAAAGTGGTTGAATAAGTTTACACTCCCACCAACAATGTAGTAACGTTCCCTTCTGTCCACATCCCCTTCAGCATCTGTTGTTATTAGAGCTCAAAAACAAATCGTTTAAATAGGGTTACAGGTGGACCCATTACAACAATGAGATGTACAAGACATTATGTCGAAAAACAAACTTTACAACTTTGGCGGGGTGGGGAGTGGGGGGGGGTGGA